>NW_027397109.1:1341321-1573513 GCF_003265705.2 Callorhinus ursinus
AAACCTCGAACTCTGGAGAGCCTAGTTTGAAAATAATTCTCCCAAATAATTGAATAGAAGCACTGTCTTGAGAAGAGTCCTGTTCCTAGTGATTGGGGAGTGGATTCAATCCTCCTCAACTCAGTCACTCCCCTTTGCATCCTTTCTCCCCTTGAGCCCCATCTAAAACTCTTTTTCTTGTGATTTGATTAAATATTCCCGCCTAACATTGACAGAATTCCCTAGCATGCCTCTTTTACCTTTATCATAGTTCAGCCTTCAAAAAAACTCTTCCCATTCAATGAGTATTTACTGAGGATCTTCTATAGGCCAGGTTCTGTGACATCTGCATGCTTGGGTTTAGAAGTCAGAAGATTCGATGCCCCTGTGTGCGTATGCAACTTCGCTTTATCTGCTTCCTACTTACCAAACCCTGGAATTGTCAGAGATATTTAACCAAAAACAGAAAAACTCAAGTGGATAAGAAGAACTGGTATTTCCATGGGAATCTTCTGTTCAATAGTAATCGCACAATTAAGGTAAGTGGAAAGTCACATACAATTACACTCAGGGAAGCGTAAGCAGACTTCATGAAATAGTTGTTGCATTTCCTTGTATTGAATAAAAGAATAAATTATTTGAATAGTTCTATTATCTGTCCTTTAACTGAAACATACAGTGCCTGTCTTAGTTCTTCAAAAAGCTTGTTAATATGCATTCACCTAGTACAACGGCTAAGTTTTTAAAGGTCACCCATGTTTTATTCATAGAGGGTGGTTTTCTGGAGGGGAAAAAGGTTACAGTGTCATGTAATACCATATTCTGATGGAGGCTTTGCTTTCCAAGATATGTTCTAAAGGAGCAGATGGGGAAAGGGTGAGAACTGGGGGACAGGAAAGTGGATTGTTCCAGCGATATCAATAAAACATTTAGAGGCAGAAAAACTTCATTTAGAGCCAGAAAAACTTTCAAACAAGAGAGAAAGGGTTTATTCTAATTTTTAAACTATCAAGTAAGCATGATACTGGGTTATTTAAATCCACAAACTTATTCAGGTTTTCCCTAAGTCCAGGTATATGAAAGTAGATGTTTCTCAGCTCTCTTGACATTCAGTGGTCATGTGGCTATCTCTGTCCAATAAATTGTGAATAGAAGTGAGGAGATGTGTGACACTAGCAAACGGCAGCATTTAGTTGATACTATTTAAACCACCAGCTCCCTCTTTTCTATCATGGCAACTGGGAAAGACAGTGCATTAAATATATAGATCAGTGTCTGAACCATTGAGTTAATGTTTGGAAATCCATTGCCCCAAAGATGTGCCCAAATGCAAATTTTATTGGAATAATGTTACATACCTAAGGAAAAAAATTGTGTTGTGTTGGGTCAACTGAAATGTTGAGGTTGTTATTTGTATTAGTCAGACTTCTCCAGAGACACAGAACCAGTCAGAGAAGATTTATGATATGAATTGGCTCATGCCGTTATGAAGGCTGAGAACTCCCATGATCTGCCATTTACAAACTGGAGAACCAGGAAAGCCAGTGGTAGAATTGAGTCCAAGTCCAGAGGTATAAATCCCTATATGAGATGGAAGACCCAACCACCAGGAGGGTAAATGGTCAAAGACCGGAGAAGATGGCAGTCCCTTCCTCTACCTTTTTGTTCCATTCAGGCTCCTAATGGATTGGATGCTATCATCCACATTGGTGAGAATGATCTGTTTTACTCAGTCGATGGATTCAAATGCACATCCAGAAACACCCTCAGAGTCATAGCCAGAAATAATGTTTTATAAGCTATCGGGGCATCCCTTAGCCCAATCGAGTTGACACAAAAATCACATTACCACAGTATAATGTAGACTTTTCCTGACTGAGACACATCCCAAGATAATCATATATTTTACACATATGAACAGATCAGTCTCTTCTTTCATGGCTAAACCACCAAAAGTGGCTTTAAAATTTACATGCTTCATCCTCCTTTTAGAGATGTTGATCCAGTTTTTCAAGGTCACAAAAACTTTCTAGGGACAGAGAATAAAAAACATAATAATTCAGTTATTTGATTCCTGTTCCAAAACTCTTCATACAGAACACAGCCTGTGTTTTACAAGAAAATGACAGTAGGTGGTATATCCATCCTTGGGTAATGCTATCTTTCCATTACTTTAATCTGCACTTCTATGTAGAGGACACCAAAACTGGTACCTCTGAGTATTTTTTTTTTCTTAAGTTTCTCAAAATATCTTAAACTCAAGTACAGAAACACCCATCACGCTCTCCTTCTAGGGGCCATGTCCTATTCATCATCACATTCTCCACAATGTCAAACACATTCATTTGTATTAGAGCTCAATAAATGTTTGACTTTAATTGAATGAAAATTTAATTTCTGTTTTTTTTACCTTGATTAATTTGCATTTTATCTTTCTAATCACTAGAATTAAAAACCTCAAGGTCGTCTTTGATTTCTCCCTCTTCCTCAACACCAAGAGCCGAATGGCCATCAGAACCGTTTATGGCATCTTTACTCTGTTTCCAAAATCTATACTCTTATCCTGACTGTGAGTTTGGCTCTTCAACTCTCAACGGTGACCTACCTTTCTCACTTTAATCTCTGATTATCCCAAAGTCCAGACTGGTTCCAGAAACAAATCATATTTCCTGGCTCCCTATTTTATTTGTGATTCTCACTCTTAAAATTTTTCTTTTGGTCACAGAGGACAGTTTTTCTGGAAAGAAAGAGAGAGATGTAGAATAGTGTATTGGTTAAGAAGGTACTGGAGCCCAGCAGATGAAGGGTTGCAATTGGAAATCTGGTTTTGCAGTATGTCTATGTGCCTATGGACTAATCAATCAGTTATGATTTCTGTGCTTCAGTTTAATGATATATACATTTGGAGCAGGACTTTAGCATTTACCTTTTTCATGTTCTGAAAGGTCTTCTAATAACATCTACTTACACACACACACACACACACACATACATACATGACATTGGTGAGCAGAACTTATTAAAGATATCTTAGGGAGGGTGAAGGATAGACCAACCCTACACCACATTGCTTCCTGAAAACCCCTTTTTCTTGTGACCCACTGTCCTCTCACGTCTCTCCGCTTTCTTATTTATTCTGTTCTGAGCTTTTCCCTTTGTGTTTCAAATTCTCTGTCCTCTTTTTTACACAGAACAACTAGCAACCATAATTTTCTTGGGATTTTACCCTTAGCTTCAGACAGCATATAAAAGTAGATTTCCCAGACATATGGGTTGCTCATCCAATAGTAATTCTCATGTAAAGTTTTCTCCTCACTTTAACTTGGGATAATATCATTGAACTACAACGGTATGTAAATGCTTCAGACAGAGGCTGTCATATATAAGCACTCAATAAATTTTGGGTATCAATATTATTGTAGAGATCGGGGTGCCTTATTCAGTCTGGTATTTGTGGGTGATAATCACTACTGATGCCTCTGGGGTCTATTTGAATCAGGGTAAATATCAGTGGCTTAAAACAATAAAAAATTAATTGCTAGCTCAAGTCATATGCCGATGCACACTGGACAGGCCTCTTGCTCAAAGAAGAGCAATAACTGAAGGAACCTAGTGCCTTCCATCTTGTGTCATCTGTCGTGGAAGAAAAAGAGCAGAGACGCTGTATGGTCAGACTGGAAGAATCAGACATCACTCGGCCCACAGTCCATTGGCTGCAATCAGTCGTGTACCAGGGAAGCTGAAAAATATCATTGTTTTGTGCTGGATGAGGAAATGGGATTGGGGATGTAATCTTTGACATAAGGTCTATGTTATTTCTAAAGTAAAAACTATGGCTAAGCAAATCTCAAGGTAATATGTCTGAGTACTATTTTGATGAACTTTTGGTACACGATTAAGTGAAAATAAGATTTACAGACATGATCGAAGAAGAGACATAACTTTGCTCTATGATTTTCTTGCCTATCATTTCATGGTGGGCTGCCACTAAGATGGTCCCCAAGTATCCCCACCTCCTGATATTCACCCCTTTGTGTAACCCTCTCCCCTCAAGTGTGCCTGGGCTAGTGATTGCTTCAGTTGAATATGGCAAATGGCATGGGATTTCATGTCTATGATCAGATTACAAAAGATCAGAGTCTATTGCCTTCTGCTTCTGTGTGCTTTAGGAAAGTAAGCAGCCATGTTGTAGGGACTGGAGACCTAGTCAAGGAACCAAAGACCTGAGTCAAACAGTTCTCCAGATACAGAATTCTGCCAATAACTTGAGTGAGCTAAGAAGGGATCATTCATGCCCCTCCGGTGGGCTCCCACACAAGATGCCAACCCCAGATGACAGTTTGATTGCAGCCTGGTGAGATACCCTGAAAGAGAGGACACCCCAGTGAAGCCATGTCTAAGCACTTGATCCACAGCAACTGTGAGATAAGAAATCTGTGTGACTTATTTATTTTTATGTGACTCCCTTTCATTGTTGTTGTTGTACAAATAACTGCATATATTTAATGTACATGATTTGATGTGAAATTATCATCATAATCAAGGTTGTTGTTTTTTTTAAGATTTATTTATTTTAGAAAAAGAGAGTTCTCTCTAGTGGGGGAGGGAGGGGCAGAGGGAGAGAATCTCAAGCAGACTCCCCGCTGACAGAGCCCCACATGGGGCTGGATCCCACAGTCCACATAATCATGACCTGAGCCAAAACCAAGAGTCAGACACTTAACTGACTGAGCCACCCAGGCGCCCCTCAAGGTTGTTTTAAATCACTAAGTTTGTGGTAATTTGTTATACAATAATAGATAACTAATGTACCATTCCAGTTAGTGTTAAAATTATTTGGGTATAGATATATAAAATAGATGTTAATATGCATAAAATGTACATAAAATATATTTTAATAATATGCATTTTGTGTGTTTTTCCAGTTTGAATTCAACTTAGCAGTTTTAGAATTTATTATCCATAATTTATATAGAGAAATAGAGGCTTCCAGATTATAAGAGAGCACTCATCAGGAAAATTGAACTAATGTCAGTCAACAGGGGTGCTGAAAACACAGGAATGTGGTAAAATGAAGAAATAGAGGAAGTTAAGGTGAGGGAAAAAAGATACCTTAAGATCTGTAAATATTAGGGACCCCTGGGTGTTTCAGTCAGTTAAGAGTCTGACTTCAGTTCAGGTCATGATCCCAGGGTCCCGGGATCCAGGCCGCAAGGCAGAGTCCAGCAGGCTCCCCACTCAGCAGGGAGTCTGCTTCTCCCTCTCCCTATGCCCCTCCCCCCCCACTCTTGTAAACTCTCTTTCACTCTCAAATAAATAAAAACTTTAAAAAACTCTGTAAAAATTATTAGCGCTAAATAAGAAGTGTAAAGCTGTGTCAAAGTTTAAGAAATATGTGAAATATTAGTAAAAACTTTGAAGGTTGAAATGCCTATTTGTTTGACATTAAAGTGACTTAAAAAGCAGGCTAGTTTTGGTAAGTTTTTTTTTTTTTTAATCTGCATATATTTCCATTCTTTTTTGAACCAAAGTCACACCTTCCCTCAATCTGTACTTAAAAGGACCAGATGCATTTTCTTGGAAATGACCCCTCTGTCTCTGTTCCCTGTTTTATTCTTCTAATAGATTCAGAAAGAGTCCCACTATTATATCTTCTTAGGTCACAAGGTAAACCTTGAGTTGTAAGGAAGTTGTAGAAGGGAAAACCTGCCACATGAAGTAATTATATAAAACACATTGGTTTAGGGGCTAGGTTTTATTTCTTAATATTGCTGCTGTTATATTTTAAGAATATATTGTAATAAATGATTTAATTACACTTTTACCCAGAGGCTCTGCAGAAAGGATGCAATTTTAAAATGCGACAAATGGATGAAATGGCTTGTGTGTGTGTATAATACACACTCATTATGTGTCTCTTTGTGAAAAGAACAGTGAGATCAGTGATTTGATGGTTGTTGTTCAAACGTTCAACTTGACCTCATTCCATTTTTTTCTCCTTAGAACCAGAGGACAGTGCCAAAAAAAACTTAAACCGAAGGTTATATAGCTCTAGGATTTTTCTTTTGTCTTATTTATAAGAGGCAGAACTGACAAATGGATTGTTTTCAAGTCTCATAGTAGAGCTCACCACCAGAGTTACCCATATTTCTTAAACTCTTGCCCCAAGTAGATAATAACGAAAGAGCCAATTTTTCCCTAAATATTTGGTTCTGCAGGAAATCGTTACTTTTAGACTACTTTTACCTACATTTTCATGTATAAAAGCCTTTTCCTGTGTAAATTGAGAAGCAGAAGAAGGTCCGCATCCACAAAGATTCAAATGACTGTATCTAGGATTCTTGACACGATTAGTCCAAGCTCCAGTTTAGAAATGCAAGTGTGTCCAGAAGAGAGTTAGCAGGTCAAACTTTTATACTTTACCATGAATAAGTTTAATCAAAGATGTGTCTCTCCACAGTTTAGATGAGATAGGGCATCTGGAAAGAATGGAGTTTTGGATAGAGTCAGTAAGATGGCCATGACAATTCAGAAGTGTGGCTTCCTACCCGATGTACACTGCAAAGAGTCTGGATGAATGGCTTAGAATAGTTTCAGAACACAAAGATAGCAAAGAAGGGCTCAGATCTGGCCCTTTGGTACACACATTTACATGTTGGAATCAGTAATTGTAGTCTTCCCACACCAAGAAACAAAAATGAAACAAAAATATGCGTCCAAATTATACTTCCCCACATTTTCAGATGAAATTCAAAATAAAATATTCAATATGTGTGTGTGTGTGTGTGTGTGTGTAAAATCTCCTAAAATTCAAGTAGCTCCTGCCCTAATAGATTTTCCAAATGCAAAGTTCTAGATAACTCTTTCCCTTGTCTTGCTAGGGCTCTAAGCATACGCTTTGGTCAACTCTGGCTACAAACATGTTCTTGTTTCTAGTCTTCACAAACAAAATACCAAAATAATTTTTCCCGACCATTTCCTGACAAAGCGTTATGACTTTCAACTACCATTTTAGTCACCTTCTTTGTCATGTTCTTTTTTTTCCCCCAAAAATTTGTCACTTATTTATGCTGTTTTGATCAATCATGAACTAATAATAATTTAAGACGACTTAAGAAAAAGAAAATGTAACATTTAGAATCCTATTGCCACTGGAAATTTAATTTCACTTATATACGAACATGTTTTCTTTGCAGAAAATTCTTTCTTTCTTTCCTGTCTTCCTTCTTATTTTTTTTTAATTGAAATATGGTCGATGTACAATGTTATATTAGTTTCAGGTGTTTGACATGATGATTCAACAATTCTATACATTACACAATACTCACCACAATAAGTGTAGTTAACCATCTGTCACCATGCAAAGTTATTACAATATTATTCACTATGTTCTCTATGCTGTGCTCTTCATCCCCATGACTTATTTATTTTATAACTGGAAATTTATACCTATTTTTTTTTTTTTACTGGAACAGTTACAGAAGTCATTTTTTTACCGAACATGTTCTTCAAAATGTGACCTACACAAATGACCCAATTTCTTCACCAAATATCCAAACAAATTCGCTATTTTCAAACAAATTTCATCCCTGGCCACTTCCTCACCAGATAGGGTTCCCAGATAAAATACAGGACATACTGTTATATTTAAATTTCAGATAAACAACGAATATCTTTTTAGTATAAATATGTGCCAAATATTTGCTAAATTTGGCAACCTACTGCCTCCCACCTGAAAGTGTCTGTTACCATCCCACACAATGACATGACCAGAGCAGACCTTGAACAGGACATAGAACCTGGACTCCCATGTGCTCCACTTAATGACTTTGGAGACATCAAGCATTTCTGAACAAACTTGTGGAGCATCTTCAATGTGCTCAGCCAATGCTTAGCCTTGATCTAGGTGCTGCGCATAGCAAAATAAGCAAAGCAGTGTTTTTGGACTAAAAAAATAATAATTTTCAATCTTTACTATTTTCAAGCAAAAGGCATTTCTGTTTCTCAACAGAAGTTTGAAGTGGCGGTCCATCACATACAGTATATAAAAACAGAACAGCCATCATTGACAGCAGAGACTGGACTTCACTTTCTCGGCTCTTTCTTCATTGAAGATCATGGCATCTCTAATAAGTCGACTGACACAGCATGAAAATCACTGCTCTAATCCCCCAGCTTGGGCATCACGCTGATAACAAGAGAAGACACTGAAGAGGAAGGAATGGGTAAGACTTATATTCCTAATATTTGGGCTTCTTTGTCCACTTTCCCTATTAAAGACCGACATAGTTCACTTGGACATGAATGCCATCTAAAGAAAGGTGTTTTTGGTTTTATTTTTATTTTGGGTTGTTTTTTCCTTCCTCTTTGGCAACGTAAAGAATGATTTGGGCTGTTCAATGATTTACTATGTAGAAAATTTTCATGCCTGGATTTGATAAAAGAGTCCAGCTGAGAACATCCTTGGAAAAGAAATAATATCTGTTGGCAGTTATAATATCAATGTAAAGTACCTTCATATGGTTGGCCAGGTGGGTAAATTCCTTGAAGGTATATATGTTAAGGGCATGTTATTTTAAGAAAGACAGCAATTAATGGGCCACTGGAAGAGATATTTTGTTTTGGCCAGGCTTCACTGGGGACAGTTTTTCAACCTCACGTGGCTGAAGGCAGAGCTAAAAGGCACTTACTCAATGATCTGCCTGTGTTTATGTAGGTGTTTTATTATTACCACTTTATTCAACCCTGAGAAACGTGACTCTGAATTGTAAGTGAATGAAGCAACCCTTTACCTTTTAAAAATAGCAAGGTCTTTGGAGTTATTAAACCAGTGAAGAAACAGTTTGTTCCAGTGTGTAGACTCCAAGTGCGTTTACCAAATAAATCTCAGCATCAATAAGATTCTAAACCTATGCATTCATTAGAAACTGCTTACCAGCAGTGACAGTTCTTTGGCCCCTTTTGGAGTTTCTGTTTTCATCTTTTAGCTGAGACCTTGACACCTGGAGAAAATATAGTGGGAATGCCCCACGCTTTAAGCAGCCATCTCTTTTACCAGTGGGATTTGGCGAGAGGCTCAGGAGTATATGGGTCACAACAGAGGGATGGAGGAGGAGGAAATTGAGAATATTTGGGGAAGGAACTGCTTTGCTGTATTATATGTTTGTGACTCTTACAGCATCATCACTTTGCCCATTGCTAAACTTTAGTCATCTAAGTTGAAGAGTGGATTTCCTCGCCCAGCCCCATCCTCGCTCTCGTTATCTTAAACATGTCAAAGGTACATTTATTTTACTGAAAACTCAGTAAGTCAATGTCAGAAATGCTCTTCCCATTTTTACAAATGGAATCATACATCAACTTTCAATTACCAGGGATATCTGGTAGAAGAGAGAAACTCACAGATTAATCCTGACTCTTAATTTGGCAGTTGCTCTAACTTTCCTTCTTCAGAATGATTCTCGATGGGCAGCTAGAAGACCTGAAAAGTGACTGAGTGGAGTAATAGTAGTATTAATATTAATATTATGACTTTACAGTTTTTAAAGTGTATTTGAATTCATCATCTCATTTGGTTTTCATAAACTCTCTGAGATGGAGATAGAAAGTGCATGTTTTCATCCTTTTTGAAAGATGAGGAAACAGGAATGAAATTTAGATCACTTGCTTATGTACTTGGTTAGTGAGTGCCTCTGACTGTCTCTCTACTATACGATCTTACAGGGTCCAAGATTTAACCAACACGCTGTCACTTTGTTATCTGTACATCTGTATTTAAGGAGCTGACGTTGAGCTAGTGAATTGGGGCTACAGTGAGAATAAGTCTTTAATGAGGTGTTTAAAACTTCCCCAGGATTCCTTCCCATTATCTTGGGAACTTGGTTTTGTGGACTTCCTGATCACCACCTGAAATTCTGAAGCCCATTTTTTCTCTCTATCTCTTTGTCCAAAATTATCTTCTTCCAACGAGTAGCCTTGGCCTCTAGTGCAGGAAGACAAGTTCGACAGAGTGAACAGGCTGAAATACAAGGCATCATGGACCATGGAAAAATGGGATAGTAAAGCTATTGTTCAAGTGAAAGTCTTCTATTGATCTTGTATATTGTTTTAGCCTGTGCTCTGAGTTTTATAATCTAGAGTCAAGAATATGATCCAGGAATTAAGAAGTTCTTCAGAGAATCAGATATCTTGCCTGAGGTCTTTTCACTTCTTCCTACCTTGTGTAAATAAAAGAAGACATTTTTGAGGCGTGAAACAGTCTAATACTCATTTGTCCTCTTATCACCCCCTTCGTCTCTTCCTGCTCAAGAGTCCACAGAACAGTGCTCTATTCCTGGGTTGGCAGAAGATGAGAAGCAGAGAAAAATGAAATGGAAGTTTGGGTCAGGCAGTACTTGACTTTTTTTCTATTTTTCCCCCTAAAACTAATTATTTTGGATTCAGAAGATAAAGAAAAGCTAATCAAACACTGAATTTTTACTTGGTGTCAAGTTTCACTTAGAGCCAAAATATTAGGCAGGGCTTAGGCGAAAAGCCTATTAGTTTTCTTTATGTTAGCCTCAAGTTCAAACCCTATGATGTAGTCATTTTTTATTAGGTTATTTCCTGGAATATATACCCCCCTTTTCAGTAAACATTATGACATAGAAACAGTAAGTCTGATTTTCACTTTTAAAATAGAGCTAAATTTTAATTTGAAGGAATATGGAAATTGATATTGTCAAAAAATGCCAGCAGCCAAACTCACCAATTTATATTTCAGTCATCAATACAAATGGCCGAGAATCACATGAAAAGACACTTAACATCATTAGGCATTAAGTAAATGCAAATCAAAACCATGATGAGATATTATTTCATACCCACTAGGATGAGTATAATCAAAAAGTCAGTAACAAGTGTTGTCAAGGATGTGGACAAAATGAAACCCACACATGCTGCTGATGGTGCCCCCCTCCCAATGTGGAAAACAATCTGGCAGTTCTTTGAGAAATTAAACATAGAGTTACCCTTGACTTGGCAATCTACAGCTAGATATATACCCAAGAGAAATGAAGACATATGTCCACACAAATACTTGTGCATGAATGTTTATGGCAGAATTATTCATAATAGGTAGAAACAACCCAGAAGCTCATCAATTGATGAATGGATGAACAAAATGTGATCTATCTAAACAATGGAATGTTATTTGGCCATCACAAAGGAGAGTGGGGTGCCTAGGTGGTTCAGTCAGTTGAACGTTAGACTCTTGATTCAGCTCAGATCATGATCTCAGGGCCATGAGATTGAGCCCCATGTCGGGCTCTGCACTGGGCGTGGAGCCTGCTTGAGATTCTCTCTCTGCTCCACCCACCCCGGTCACATGTTCTCTCTCTTTCCCTCTTTAAAAAAAAAAAAAGTAGTGAAAAACTGGTATACATGACAACATGAATGGACCTCAAAAATACTATGCTAAACTTGGCAATGCCTACTAGAAAAAATGTTCTAGTTTAAAATACTTACTGACATGTGCTATGGGCGGGCTGCAGAAAGCTAGTTCAGTGAGACATTTTTGTGAAAAGAGGGGCCCATAACTGAGTCAGCATTGGAAAAATCTGACTGCTCTTGGAAATTGACAGCTTACATGAGTCTAGTAAAGGCTTTGAAAAGTCCTGCAAACAGATAACTTGTCGAATGCCTTTTTTTCCCCCACTGATTCCTAAACTCATTTGATCATGGAGTTTCCGGATCATCCTTTAAAAATAATGCTTCCTGGATAACACTGTTCTGGAGGCATTGAGCACCCATTTTCACATCTGGAATATCCTACGAACAGTTCCTGAAGAATAATATGGTTCTTCTGGGCTGAGGTGAGGAAAACATCTGTCATATGACACAAGGACGTTCACATTTTTTCTGCTCAGGATTGGTTGTCAGTGCATTAGGATGCTCCTTTAATCCACTCCACATAGTACCTGCACTCCAAATTCCTGCAGAAGACTACTTTAAAGTCTCTGTTCTTTCATCCTTACCAGGTATCTAGATGTGAGATGCAATATTCAGAAATCTCATGTATAACACAGATCAAAGGCAAACAGTTTTCCGTGTCAGGAGTTGGAGCATAGATGCCCACCCTCTGGGATTTCACTTAGCACCACCTCCTCTGCCCACCTGAATGATCAATTTGATGTAGTTTGGATTGACCACCAGTTTTCTAAATTCTACTTATGGATAAGCAGGAGATCATAAAAGAGCTAAAATTTTTCCTGAAATATTTTGCCTCTTCCTGGACTTCCTTTTACTCCATTTTACATGAGTGTAAGGTCATTGTTATCCTTCAAGGATTATTAGAAGAATTGTCACATCCAAATGAATATTTTAATTATTGCATGGATGTTAGCAAGGCTCTCATCTACTATATAGTACAATGTTCTCTAAATTAAGAATCCATGGGAAACTTTTCCCTCTCATCTCAATATCGGGAAAATCTCTCCGATTTGGTTTTAGCATATGGTCTATCATCTGGTAAGTCTTTACAACCGATTGTGATTTTGTCTTTGCTTTGATCACTGGGAAGTAAACTTGAAGCCAAAGTTTGATTTATTTCCAGCAACTTTGCAACACCTTGTGGAAGGTATACTTTGTTTGTTACACTTATCCTACCCTAACTTTTTCCCTATCTGCGTTTTTCTTTACCAGGACTCCCTCTTTATTTGTATCCCATATTCACACACACACTTATATGTATACACACGTACACACACATAGACATATACCTTTGTGTAAATACTTATGAACAATGACAAATTCTCTATGGAACGGGGTGGGACATAAAGATACAGTGTGTGTGTGTGCACACCGTCTCAGTGTCCATCCAGCCTGATGCTTTGTACATACGCTGTGCTAGATAAGTATTTCCAGATCATTAACTGAGGAGTTGAGATTTACTCAAAAGATCTTCCATGTTAAATTATCTGGTAGCTTTATTAGTGATATGCTTTCTATTAGATCCACAATGGAAAACCTTTCCAAAGCATATACTTTGTTATCAATTACCAAAAGAAGTTCAAAAGAATTCCCTCTGGTATGTAACTATGCTCATCTGTGAGTGGCTGCCAGGAGCACGATTTTGAGAGGGGTTCTAAGGCTCATCCCACACTCGCGGGAAAGAGTTGGGCTAGTTAATGCTGTCTGCAGTGGATTTAGGATGTGTCGGTGATGGCGATGGGCCACACGCATATGTGATTCCTACCCAACAGTGATATCCTCAGCAAAGCAACTTCCTCCACTTTGCCTATATTGAATCAATGGCATAAAAAAGAAACCGATTGCTTTCACTTGAACAAAGACATATTTGGCCACCAAAATTATCTCCTGATCTTGATTTGTTTCTACAATTATTCCTGCAATTGGTGTCAAAATCAACGGGGGAAATAGTCTTTAGCTTGGCAGAGTTTTAAGTCCATTAGCACATTAATCTTCCATTACCCAAAAGGTTTAGAATATCACTAAAATGCTTTCCCATTGATACCCACATGAATTTTTCACACGAGGAAAATTGAAATATATGTAAGCATGTTTCAGAACATGCTGGTATAAAAACAGGGATTAAATTTTACTCACCACACTCCTAACTAAATTTCACAGATGTTTTATGTGAATTAAGGATTGTAAAGCACTTAGAACAAAAGAGCAAGTGCAGTGATTACCTTAAACTCAATTTTAATGCCAGACAAGTTATTGCATCTGTTACCAAATGGAATTTCAAATTAACAAATCTCTACAACCTGTTCATACCATTAAATGGAACTCTGATATTTAAATGTCTAAATTGTAAAAATTTCAAGCGATAGGCATGAATTAATTTGTTTTGAGACTTAATACTTGTATGAAACTTCTATATTGGGCAGAAAGTCTTTGTGTAAGACAAATAATTTTCCAGAATCCCAGCCTGCCATTGTTCTTAACGAAATCATGTGACTCTTCCAACTGATTTTAATGTTTTGGTTCAGTGCCCATAGAATAATCTGCCCACTGCTGTTTCACATAAAGTTATTGAATTCATATACAAAACTGTCTAAAATCCTGAATGTTTTAAAACAAAAAAATTTGAACATAGGTAGTAATTACTTTCCGTGGAAGGGTTGTATTTCTGGATTTTCACAGCATTACTTTATCCAAACATACCTCCCATTGCTATATTCCCTAAAAGGGATAAAATGAAGTAGATTGAGATGAATTAGACTAATTAATGTGTATGAACTGGCCTTTCACCCTAACAGTTGTAGACAAGCTCAATCTAAGGACTTAAATCAGGGGCTACTGTTCTAAGCCCTAGTGGACATCAATTCACATCATATAATTTGGCAGGGTTGGCCCAGAAATGAACTTGCCATGGATTTGACCCTCCCAGCCATAGATGGGGTAGCACGGGGAAAGGGAATGAGAACATACATGCATAGACACACACACACAGACACACACACACACACACACCCCAGAGCATTACAACTGTCTGAATTTTGTGAAAACAATCCAAAGGGCCACTTCAAAAGGTTTTCCCTGAATTCAATGCTTACCAATGAAAATCATATAAAATAGCATCATTGTTCATCACTCTTTATTGATTTCGATAGAACAATTCCAGTTAAGACTCAGAAATAATCTGCTAATGTATATCCTCGTTTAAATCTATTGGACATTAGTCCTGCAAAAACAAGTAGAAATTTAGGCATACAGGGATCACCCACATTTACAGGAGTTCCTCTGGAACTCAATTAAAAAAACATTAAATAAATAAATAAATAAATACCCAAACTATCATTGTGACATTTTCCTAAGCCAGACACTTTTTAAAGAAATACATTTCTCACTGCATTAATAAGCTACAAACTCTTTGTAAAATGATGTAAATGTATACTGAGAGGGATATGCGTGTGTTAGTGTTATGTACACTAGCATACGGGATTGCTTTTCTGGGAGCCCCTCACTTTTTGCCCATAAAAATCATGATGAGCAGTCCCAGTGGTCAGCCAGCCTAGCGTGGGCGCCAAGCTGGTTTGAATCAGAAAGCTGTGAATGACAGAGGTGGATGGATTTCAGAGAAGCCTCCTGTCACGGCAGCCATGCTAGCATGATGAAACACCGCTCCAGGCCTTGGAGAATAAGATTGCTGTTAGTGAGTATTTGTACATTTGGCAGTAAGAATATTATTTTACTGTTAATGCAATTTTCTCAATGCTTGGCGACTGAAATGTACAGCACAATCTCTTCCTAAAGGTCACATGCCCAAAAAAGAAAGAGAAAAAGGGAAGTAATGCAATTTTCTAAAAACAAAGTATTCCTTAAAGTATGTGGAATTCATGCCAAGTCTGACATGGAATCTTAGCAAAAATATTTATTTGTCCGGAGTCAAGTGCAAACTTGAAGTTCTAGATCTTTTAAGTTCTAAATGCAGAATCCATTCCAATAGATGTTAGGGGCTCTCTAACAGAGACAGCTACATCTAGTGATAACAGGTCTCTGATTAGGAAAGATTACAGTGGCTTCCGGGCTGATTTTGCTCAGCTCAACTCTGCCTACTGGGTACCTTTCTGTTGGTAGGCCATTTGCAAATATGCTCCTTGCAGCAACAGATAAGTGGATACCAAGATATACCTGTGTCTCATTAATGAAAGTATCCTTATTATAGGTGGAGAAAACTGGCTAACCTTACTTAGCAATAACTTTGGGGATTTTCCTTACATTTTTTAGCTGATGGCTGAATGATTTAGAAAGAATGAAATAGGAATTACTAGGTGATTTTCTAAGTATGTGATTTTATGAATAATCAAATCATGCACACACAGCAGTAAAAATTTGGGACATAAAGTACAGTCCAACATTACATTGTAATTATCAGATAACTCCACATTCTGTTTCTGATCTTTAGTGGAGCCAACATAGTCTTAGTTTATCAGTTCTTTTCTATTATCTCTTTTAGCAACCCCCATCCCATCATTTTTTCTTCCCCCAAGCTTCAGTGGGATTTAAGCCATCTTTGTGTTATTATTGACAGTAAGACTGAGAAATCATAAAGATTATAAAGAATTATAAAAATCAATCACACAGATTCTTTTTTTTCCCCTTTAACAAATTGCTGAAAAGACTTTCTGCACCCAAGGATGTGATAAGTTCATTCTGATGAGAAAATTAGAAAGTTGGACGTATTTATACCAGTTGTGAGGAATGTGCATATAGTTAAATAGGTCATTTCCAATTTTAACAATTCCACCCCCGATTTCATTCAGCATCTTTGACACAGAAACCCAGTTTAACTCCTCCTGGGACGGGTGAAACCCTGGAGCAAGCAACTCCCCATGTAGGGCTACTCATCCCTGGGATTTCTCCTTTACTTAAGGAGAGCTTCTCCAACACGTGCACTGCTCCCTGCAGACAGTGCTGGTGGGACACCAGGGAAGGGAAAATTATTTAAAACATAAAGGCAAATTCACAAAATGTATTAACTGCTGTGGATGAAGGAGACTAAAAAGACACTAGGTGTCTGAAAAAGAAAAAAGATGAAACAAGGACCCTCAACTTGAACTCATGTGTGTTCATTCATCCCTAAGAACATCTAGCATACTACCCATACCTTTATTCTCTTTATACATCTTATATTGAATGTAGAAGCTCCAGGATTCCTTTGTAAAATAATCACTTTGCAATTGGTAAGGATACCAATGACTTAAGTTTCTTCTCACTGGAGAAAATAAACTTCTTAGTTGGTTTCTGCTTACGGAGGCACAGATTATACTCAACACCCATTTCCCTCTGCTTACCAAGGGCCAGAAACTCCAAAACCTCTCGCCAAATGTCTCCAAACTGCAATCTGAAATTACCTTTAACTGCCTTCATAATTTGGTAGTCCTACACACCTACCAAATAATGTATGTAGTAAAAGGGAATAATGTATGTAGTAAAAGCCTTGGGAAGAATAACAATAGTTACTGATACAAAGGCGGATGGCAGAATAAATTGGGTCATTGACCTTGAACCTCTAAAGGCCTGAGGTTAGATCTGGATTAAATCACGAGTGAAATGATCACAGAGGTTTTGCTTCAAAAATTAGCACTCAGGTTGATTCACTTTGACAGGAGAAGGCGAGGATGCCAGAGACTAAATTAAATAGAATTAGATTGTTATGCCTAAGTGGGGCATCTGTTGAGGATAAAGCTTTATTCTCATCCATCTTAACCTAATGAACACCCAAGCTGGATTTCTTTTTTTTTTTTTAATAATACCTGATTTAAAAATAGGTTTGAGATGGCATATAGAATATCAAGATAGCACAAGAGGCTAAAAATGCACAGTGGCTGCACTAATTTGACAAAAATAGTTTTTTAATTAATTACAGTTGAGTTCCAGTCCTTGAAACCTAGTAGATACATCTGTGTTTCACTAAAGTATACTTTTAAGTTTATATTCAATCTCCCCCTTTATTAAACCTCTCCCAGTATTTGGGAAAATAAATACATTAGTCTGACGACACTGTGATTACACAGGACAGAATATCTCAAAAGAAAATCTATTTAAAAAAAAAGTAAACCTATCCAATAATAGGTACCATTCATTTAATGAGTTATTCTTAAAGTTCCAGAAACTATGTAAAATATCTTATATGTATTATTTCAAGTGCTTTCCAAAGTTTAGCATAAGATCATTTTGAATGGCACAAAGACAGAACAATAGATATCTTAAAACATGTCATCATAAAGTCACTCCCTTTTTCATGATTTCACCTCAAAAATTTATATTTGATCTATTCTTTGAATAAGTATCATGTTTCTTTGATTCCGAATTCATAAGTTTATATTGTGAAAAAAATCTCCCCCTTACCCCTGTATTCCAGTCATTCATTTCTCATCCTGTGAATTTCTTGTGTCTATTTCACTCAGATTATACACATTACACACACACACATATAGGCAAACATACTATGGACATGGTTTTACTTTTAGCAATATATGTTTTAAATATTGTTACATCAGTAATCATTTTCGTATTCTTTTATTTAGCCACATAATATTCCACCCTGTTTTCTTTCAATTCTTAATTATATAAAGGAGAAAATTTTCATGTGGTGCCACTTTGTCTGGAATGGCTTTTTAAAATGCTGTAATCTCCTTTTTCACAAAAAAGAGAATAGACCCAGTTACCTACTCTTATGAAAATTAAGGCGGAGCCCTGCCACAGTATAAATACGGGCCAATGAATGTAAAAACTGTAACATGTGGGGATGTGTAATAGGGAGGATATTGAAGAGACCTGGGCCAAGTTTTCCAAGTGATCCAGCAAGAAATTCTCAGGGTCTCACTGCAAAATTCAAATCTGTTCAGATGCTGGGTCCTGTTCAGCGCCTCCTTATAGCAGCTGTCCACTCTGGCTTCACTATCAGTGAGGATGGTTCTCCATCCTGGAGTTGGCTGTAGTTTCCAAGAAAGTGGCCATGATTCCAGAACTCTCTTTTATTTGATGTCCATTTTGTCCACATGAACCAGAGAGATGGGATCAGAAGCATACTCGTGGACACACTTATGCTTCCTACCTTTCCCACACCAGATTATCTGCTGTTTCCCAGCCCCCCAGTCTTGCCTTTGGCTCCATATTTCACCATGCTTTTTTTCAAGATAAGAGCTCTTTGATCTGCGTAGGTCTTACCATGGGCATCAGCCCTTCATAAAAGTGTATTCTCTATACAAATTAATTGGGCATGCTCTGTTGACTGAATATCCCTTTCATAACTATCTGCTTACTGCTCTCTTTAATTCTGTCTGTGGAACCAGTTGAATGTGGACGGTTAAGATATAGAGGTATGGTATTGTTTATGGATGTGATGACTCCTAGTCTAGTGTCATTGTATCTCCATCCCCACTTCCTTCACATCGTTGGGTTAGGAAAGTCTCCCATGGTGGCTGATGCATAGTAAGTGCTCAACTAACTGTGGTTCACATTTTCACTTGTTTCAACATCTCCTCTTTATGTTAAGGTATTTCCCTTTTTTTTTTTAACTCTTTCATCATAAGTACACATGATTTATCCAGAAAAAGCCCTGGGGGGGGTAAAGTCCCCCAGTAAATTAACATTCAGCATGTTTAGTAAGCTCAGACATGGACCTAGCTAGCAACAGGATAATGAATCAAGAACCCCAAACTCAGGGAGCACTGCACTTTCAATAGTACCTCATTTACTACCTCACTGCTGCTCAAGGTACCCCGAAACTTGGCACAGCATTTTGGTTTGTAATACACAGTAACACCAAAACTTGTTAAGTATCAGCAAGGGAACTTCTGCTTGCTTAGTCTGTCTTCTATAAATTAGAATTTTAAAACTGTTATGGGCACACTGATTATAAGTAAAGAGCTAGGAAAATCAGGAGATAGGAAGCTAATTCCCTAGGTCACGTTGGCAGATTAGGATTTCAATGGTAACCAAAACACAGAAAAGTCACACTCCCCCAATTTTTACTTTGAAAAACATTCAAGCTTATGGAAATGGTGAATAATGCAATGAACACCCACATACCCCTGCAGCTGGATTCACCAATTACTACATTTGGCTGAACCATTTGAAAGTAAGCTATGGAAATCAAGATCTGAACATCTAAACATTGCACTGGGTATCTCCAAGCATGTGGGCAATCTATATCATTGTGGAAGTGGTTATCCCACCAAAGAAAGCTAAAATTGGTGAGAACTGCATTTGAACTGCATTTTTAAACCACATTCCTAAATGTGCTTGACCTGGGGGCAGGGGGTTCACTCTTGGAGGATTCTGCTCTATGAACTCTGATGATAGGTGCTCAGAATCCCACTCCTTAATGGAAACCGAACGGCATGGAGTTCAGAGAAAAGGACAGTCTTTCAAGGTACACAGCTTGGATTTGAATCTAAGCTCTGCCATTTACAATCCATGAACTTGACCCCACTTAACCACAACTAATCCCCCTTTCCATGCTATAAAAGTGGATAAGAATACCTAAGTCATTGGGCTGTTATGAGGTTATACGAGATAAGGTATGAAAAGGATCCTCAGTAAATACTGCTTTCCTTCTATGTGGTTCATGCCAAAAAAAAAACAAAACACACACACACACACACACACACACACACACACACACCTACCTTGGAATTTTCATGGGAGAGGTATCTCAAAAAACATAAAAATAAAAAAAGCAAAAATAAAATAATCAAACAACAACGATAAAATTGAACTATTCCTTAGATTCTAAATGGAGCACAACAAAGATTCAGAGAGGACTGCTCCGTGGACTTTGCTCAGCTTGTCTGAATTATAGTCACCGCAATCATGCCTGATCTCAGGTAGAGAATGAAAGGGTCAGGATTTTAGGAGGAAATATATGGATTATTGCTTATTTTACTTAAGCAGTTTGTTTAAATTCAATAAAACACTAATAATACAAATAGCCGGGGAAAATCTGAATTTTGCCTATTTCTGTCTCAATCTGAGTCTCATGGGCCAGCAGAATTGGTTGTAAACTAGGTTGAGGGGCTTTACCGGTGGATGCAGTTGTGACTGAATATCCCAGCTTGTCAAGAAGTGTTAGGTTCATATTCTGAGGGAAGGACAAAAAGGGAAGAGGGTCAGCTAAGAGATGCAGTTTCTAGCACATCTGAGAGGCCAGACACAATGTCCACACTTCATATACATTTGAAATTAATCCTAACTTGGCATCCGGTGCACAAAGTCAGCATCCCATTTAGCAGATAAGCAAAATGAAGCTCAGAAAACCGAGTATGCTTTTAAAAAATGGCTGGAGGGGCGCCTGGGTGGCTCAGTTGGTTAAGCGACTGCCTTCGGTTCAGGTCATGATCCTGGAGTCCCGGGATCGAGTCCCACATCAGGCTCCCTGCTCAGCAGGGAGTCTGCTTCTCCCTCTGACCCTCTTCCCTCTCGTGCTCTCTGTCTCTCATTCTCTCTCTCTCTCAAATAAATAAATAAAATCTTTAAAAAAAAAAAAATGGCTGGAGAGGGGCACCTGGGTGGCTCAGTCTCAGTCATTAAGCGTGTGCCTTCGGCTCAGGTCATGATCCCAGGGTCCTGGGATTGAGGCCCCGCATCAGGCTCCCTGCTCCGCGGGAAGCCTGCTTCTCCCGCTCCCACCCCCCCGCTTGTGTTCCTTGTCTCGCTGTGTCTCTCTCTGTCAAATAAACAAATAAAATCTTAAAAAAATAATAGCTTGACAAAACAATGTCTAGCACTCATCTTTAAGCCTTTGGAGGAGACTGGGTTATTGATTTCTGTTCTATTTAAATAATTCATTAGAGAAGTTATGTGATACCCTTTTTCTTGGCATAAGAAGAAACTGAGGCTGGTGGCAATTCCTTATATCCTTTCAGTTAAGCCCTCAATGAAGAATTTTTTAAAAGTCATAGTTCTGTATTTCCCTGTGACAGGTTGTCTGACCTTGGGAAGTCTCCTATTCCTATATAACTGTGACCTTGTTCTTTTAAATAAAAAGTATGTATATGTATCTCCTGACCAAGGAACTGAAGTGATAGTATACTTTTAAGTAGATAATAGAAATATTTTTTCCCCTTCAAGACCACCAGAAAATTAAATATTTTTGAAAGTCAAAAAAGTATGGCTATGACTTGCAATGATTTTCCATCTCCATGCTGCCTCCAAACTTCCTAATTCCAGCTGGGATTGTGATCAAAAATGCAAAAACATATGTAGAGAAGTTATTCTTGTGGAACATCTGACGGGAAGCCGGAAATGCAAGATATCTCATGGGACCGCCTATTATCAAAATATACGCAGTCCCGCACTGCAAAGACAAGAGGATTTGTGTGTCACCCAGATAAAGAGAACCATAGAGGATTCTGGTACAGACGCATCACTGTGAAATGCCGGCAGACAGAAATGCCCCTCCTCCGTTCCAGCTCTGGCCTACTGGTATATCACCGTGTGACTTTGTAAAGTCTCACTTAACCTCTGCCAGCCTCATTTAAACACATCTACAAAACAAATCTTAATAATGATAACTTGAAAGCACATATCCTGTAAAATGCTTTCTATTTGGGAAAACTCCTATAATTATTATCCAATGATCTATAGAAGATATGTACTCAGAGTAGTAACTGTAAGATTGCCATATTAACTTACTCCATCCCTATGCATAAAAGAAAACCAGCTTCTCTCTTTTACTTTAAAATCAAGCATTTAATTTTTCCTGTAAGTCTTCAAAATATTTTTTGAGCGTTCCCAATAAAATTAAATTTCATGAAAACATGTATTCATTTTAGTCATAGGGTGATTATTTTTTTTCGTTTCTTTTTTTTTCTTTTCTTCTTCTTCTTCTTCTTCTTCTTCTTCTTCTTCTTCTTCTTCTTCTTTAATTAGAATAAAGGGAGGAGAAATACTCTTCAAGAATTCAAGCCGGGTATTTTAAACCCATCCATCATAAAATCATTGGCATACAGCGGTCAACTGGAAAAAGGATACCTTTTAACCTCAACTGGGCATAAATGTGTATATTTATTTTTAAGGAGTGGAATATAAACAGACATGCTGAGAGCCAAGTGTTTTATGAATAAAAAAAGATTCCACACACACACACACACACACACACACACACACACACACAACTTTCCCCAATGGGCCACCGAGGATTTATGTGGATGTGAACTCTATTTACTGTTAGTATTAAGGAAATAGTGGCTTTTTAACAAGTTACTCATGCCTGGAAAAAATCCCAGCTTTGCAACTTATCCAAGATCCTTTGCCAACTGTCCGTGGGAATCACAGGGATGGGAAAAGTTCAAATTTGTTTTAAAAGGACTTGCTTAATGGAAAATTAAAAAAAAAAAAAAAGTAGAAGAAAACCAGCAACCCACTGTGCTAATCTTTTGGTTAAATAAGAGAATCAAGCATGACTTGGTTGCTTTGTTTTTCTTTAGTATTATTTTAAGAAAGAAAAAAAAATTAAAATTTTCCATTTTTATGTTACCCATAAAGTCACTTTTAGGGCTTTTATTAAGTTTGCCAAGGGCATGATGACTTGCTGGCTTTGGTGAGCCTAAAATTGTATCAAAAGGGGCAGGAAGGTCATTGGTCAGTGTCATTAAATGAGAGATTTGGCTCCTTATCTTCTGTCATTTTCTTAAAGCTCTTTTATTTTCTATTCCACTCAAACAGCAAAGTCTGGTTACATTGTTGCTGTCAATTTCAAAACTGCAAAGGGGCTAAAAAAGCCAACCTTAGAAGCTATGGGATGCACAGTTAAAAATGGCAACAATTCTATTTTTTCTAGCGCCTAAGGGGTGCCAGTCCCTGTTCCAAGCGCTCTTAAATCTTTAGAACCTTATCAAATAGGCAACTTTTTTTTTTATTCTTTTTCAGATGTGGAAACTGAGGCCCAGGGAGATTAAATAACTTTCCTGCATCCACAGATTCTAAGAGCAAAGCTGGGGTGGGAACTCAGAAGGCTGAGATTTTTTTTTTTTTTTAAGATTTTATTTATTTGAAGGAGAGAGAGGAAGTGAGCACAAGCAGGGGGAGAGGCAGAGGGAGAGGGAGAAGCTGACTCCCCACTGAGCAGGGAGCCCAATGTGGGGCTCCATCCCAGGACCCTGGGATCATAACCTGAACTGAAGACAAATGCTTAACCACTGAGCTACCCAGGCGCCCCCAGGCTGGGGTTCTTGCTTCTTACCTTTAAGTTGTGCTGCCTCAGAGAAAGTACATTTCATGAATTCTTTTACCAAGAGATTTTACTAGAATGTGTCACAAATTAATGTGGCTCTCTTCTGATAGGACAGAACCTGCTTTCCATACAACAGGGAATGAGAAAACGAAAACTTTGCTTTTCCATTTGTGATAAAACAGTTGTGAAAGTTACCTTAGAGCCCCCCACCCAAGACGTGTGCTTATTCTCGTTTTAGTCTTCAAAAAGACACTGGGCGAAAGCATCAGAGGATCATATCTAGAGATAGTTCTTATCTAAGAAACAAACAAAAGGCCAACCCTTATTCCAATCAAAATAAACCTAGATAGTTTACTGTCTAGAAAAGTAAGGTGGTAAAAGGAAAACTCTAGGTACTTTCTAATTCAACCAAATTATTAATAATTCTTAAGGAAATTGGTTCTTCCGGGTAGACGTTTGATTAAAAAAAGTGTTTTACTGTCTTAATACTTATATCTTTAAATAGGACTAGTTGAGGATGTTCTAGAGATTCTGCCCATCATTTTTTTTTATTTTTAATATTCGCACTCATAGAAAAATAGTACTTCAGTTTCCTTTTCCCCCCTGCATTTATATTCCTTGATTTTTTTTCAGAATTTAATATCGAGGTGATTGCTTTTACTTGGCACGACTGGGAAACACTACCAGTCCAGATCCAAATATTTTCACATACAACAACAACAACAAAATTGTGCTCTGCTAAGCTCCGTTGATTTATAGAGCTTCAAAAAATGGATTTCAGATGCGATTTTGCCAAGTTGTAAACCAAGAAGTCTTAATTTAAATTTTTTCCTGACAGGAGTGCTAATTCTTCATCTGAGATAAAGTATTTTAGTGTTTTCACACTCATAAAATAAGGTTTATAAATTGCATTCAAGCTGGATTATTCGTACTATGGCTTTTTTTAATACCTTGATATGCGACATAAGCATACAATATTTTCACTGGGTAGAGTCCCATCGGAATGACTAGGACAAAGTTTATGTCACTGATTCTAGTTATAATTTTTATAGTAAAAATACTAGTCAGCATTATTTTATGTTAGAGTTGAGGATGCAACTTTAAGTTATAAAAGGAAGCTGAACTTTCTAATTGCTTTCAAGGAACATCTGTAAGGACTATCCAATTCACGGAAGTAGCAAGCATGTACTTATATTTTTAAAATGTGAAATTAACAATAATGTCTCCTACAGTCAAGAAGGATCTCATGTATGACACTTGATTGCTTTGCAGACTGCTATTAAAATACACATGATAAAGGAGACATTTCCAATCAAATGAGAAAGATCGGATTATTTGCTAAATCCTTTTAAACTGAAAGTCTCTCACTGGGCAAAAAATAAAGTTAGATTTCTCCTTTGCATCATTTACCAAAATACATCCCAGACATATTAAAACTTAAATGAAAGGAAGAGAAAGCAAAGAAGAAATAAATCAATAATTATTTTCACTCCATTAATATGTAAGGCCTCAGTAAATGGTTTAGTTACAATTATCACAACAGTTAAGTCCTTTCTAAGCAGGACACCAAAGGAACAATGATTGATAGAGATCATTACATTAGAAAACAAAATGTCTTGCATTAAATGATCACTATAAGCAAATGTAAAGCAAACAAAAACCTGAGAATAATATTCAAAATATTTGACTTGTCAAAAAATAATATTTTTTATAAATGGAATGTTCTTACAATCCAGTAAGAAAATGACCAGTACCTTGATAGAAAAATTGGTCAGTACATTTATGAGTAGAGATACAATTTTACAGGTTAAAACAGTGTGAATTTATATAATTTGTTACAGTTTTCATTTTCTGAGATTGGCATTACTTAGTGTAGTGAGTGATACATTGTGTGTGGTGGTACAGAGTGATATAGGCCCTTTGGAGGACAATATCCTTGGATCTAGAAATTTCACTTTTCGGAATTTATCCTGTGGGGAAAAAATTAGGGATATCCACTAAAACATTAGTAGCCATTGCAATAGCATTTTTAGTAGCAAAAGTCTGAAAACAGCCTAGACTTATAGAAATATTAGATGATTTGAAGAAAACATTCGAATGTTGAATATAAAATAGCCACACATAAAAAGTATATGTAAAAAAGTCCACTCAGTGGCATGAAGAGTTATTCATGTTACAACATTAAGTGAAGGTCCTCGTTGCAAAACAATATAAATAATGTGATTTCACATTTGTGTGTCTATGCGTTGTGTATAAAGGTATCATTCTCCTCACATGCATACAAACTGGCAAGAAACAAAATTGAATCCTTGAATTTTTTCTCTTCTCTTCATTTCTGTCACTTTTTTGAATTTTCTATTTTTCCTCATATGATCACATCCTGCCTTCGTAATTTTGAAAGATTTTAATGTAATTGTTCGTTATTTCTTTAGAATTAAAGACAAGTGCCTAAATCCTGTGAAAGATCAATAGGGATTTTCATTTTTGATCTTATCTCTTGATGAAATTTCAGTAGACTCATGGGAACTTCATTGTGTCCTACACACTGTTATTTTTCTATCTTCAGTAAAAGTCTTACATAATTTTATATCATATAAATAACAATTTGAGGTACACCCAAGTGAACGGCAAGAGTCTACTCTTGCTTCTGAGCTCTGGGAAATTAGAAGCAATGATACTTTTAATGACGGAAGTGACATTTTTATGAAAACCCAGGACAATCATTAAATTATCAACTACTTCTTTTTGGGGTTTTTCTTTAGAAGGTCACAATATTATTTTAAGCAAGGTTAGCTTTTTTTCCCTAGCTTTATATTGTTGGTGTGGAAAGTAATTTAAACTTTATGGTCCATTTGAAGCAAGATTATTTACATCTGTGTGGCAATGTCTGTGTGTGTGCATGTGATTTATACCCCACTGCTTTTACTTCTGAAATGCCTCCTCCTTGCTTGAATTTATTTCCATTGTAAACTTGCTACTTTTCACTTCGGTTAGTTAGAAATTCGAAAACATCTTTTAAACGCTTTCTAACTAAGGACTAACAGAAGTTTTAAGTGTATGTTTGTTTTGTGCTGTGCTTTTTCCTTCGTGTTTTCAATGTTTGAAACGTAGTGTTTTGTAGGTGGGAAAAGAACCACCCCACAGTGAGTACTACAACATTGGGTAGTTTCTAATTAACTTACTTAAACATCCGTTTAGAAAATCCTAGCAAAAATATGATTACAGAAGATGCATTGGCAAAGCATTCCTTTGAAAAGAAAAAGTATATTTTTAATTAATAAGGCAGCCAAATATTTAGAACCGAAATGAGAGCTTCATATCTCTAGTACATATTGGAAGCCCTTCACATTAATTTTAATTCTAGAACCTTGACTTCTAGAATTCAGCTTATCCTACTATATAACAAGGGGAAATTTTCCCTGAGGGGTTAAAATTGCATGCTGAACCAGAGTCATATTCCCAAACCTAACACCATTGAAAGATCCCTGATTCGATTTGAGAAAAGGGATGTCTATGACAGCCTGTTCACTGGGCTCCCTGCATCCTGTCTTCATGTCTCCTGACAAAAAAACTGTGTGTCATTTCCTGTGAGCTGATGTGTGTAACCATGAAAGATTTTTTGAAAATGCTTTCCACTTTAGCGTCTGTGATTACACAATACGGTTGTCTGAGGAAGAATTTTAAATGAGAACTTAGGGTCTTTAGGGATTCACGGTATGATCGAAAAACCTCCCCACCCTTCCGTCCTATCACATCATGAGTTTCTATATCGCCACACGATGACCTCAATTGAGGAGGTGTGAGTATCGATTGTAGTAGGTCTTTACTTCTTTAATTTTCACATTCTTAATTTTTTTTCCAAAATTGTAAAATGTCCTAATACTCTGTTCTTCCAAGTTCTTCCGGGATCATGACTAAGATTCC
Source organism: Callorhinus ursinus (assembly GCF_003265705.2). NCBI lineage: Eukaryota > Metazoa > Chordata > Mammalia > Carnivora > Otariidae > Callorhinus > Callorhinus ursinus. The sequence goes on from NW_027397109.1 coordinate 1,368,914, forward strand.
AATTTTACCCAATCATGAAATTTCCCTTGCAAGTGCTCTCTTTACCTTTCTTTTTGTTCTTTAAAAGAAACAGAGGGGGGAAAGGGCTAACCGTTCAAAACGGAAGTCGAGGTAAATCCTAATACTCAAAGAAATTTGGGGACAACAACCAAAAAGAATAAAAGGCTTGTCGCTCTTCTCCCACCAGAACTCTTCAAGAAAAGAGAATTAATCAAAGTTGTGGTGATCCCCATCTGAGGTCATCTTGCTTTCCATTTGGAAGGAGAAGATGAAGTGGAGTGGCTTATACAGAAGAATAACCAAGAGCCGGGGCACGGGGTGGGGGGCTTGGTGAAAAACAACCTCTGCAGAAATAATAAATGATGTTTGGTTTTAGCTGTTGTTTGTTTTTTGCTGTTTGGTTTTAGGCAAAATTCATTCTGGAAGAAATCTCTCTTTTATTCTTCTAAGTGGCACCTGATCCAGGTAAGAGGACACCTTAATCTCAATAAGCTTGGTGCAGTGGCACAAATTACTGGCCTTTGTTTCGTCATAAATGTATGAGACTCACAGCATTACGTGGTTGGTTGTTATAGACAACTGAGTCAGGTGGAATTTCTGCAGAAAAGGTGAAAAACGAAATAGAACAGAGTCCTTAAGACAGTGAACATCCATTGTTCTGTTGTAGAGAAGCCATGTCTTATACATTCTTGTAGGGGCCGGAGAGTGTATTTTATATAAACACTCCGGGTTCCGTTGCCATCTTGGGCTCTGAATCAGAATTTTTCTCCCCAACTGATTCAAACCCTCGACTGCATTGGTCATTGTTAATTTTTATAAAAAGCCGAGGGGCGCCTGGGTGGCTCAGTTGGTTAAGCAACTGCCTTCTGCTCGGGTCATGATCCTGGAGTCCCGGGATCGAATCCCGTATCGGGCTCCCTGCTGGGTGGGGAGTCTGCTTCTCCCTCTGACCTTTCCCCTCTCATTCTCTCTCCCTCTCACATAACTAAATAAAATCTTTAGAAATAAATAAATAAATAATAAAAAATAAATAAAAAGCCGAACAATTGTTCTTGCCTCCTCCCTGTTACTTAGAACTATGCAGTCACATTTCCATGGGAGGATTTCACAAATGAAACCATCTAGCATGCTGTTTTCTGGAATAAGTTCTAACGGCCGTTTCATTATTTGGGAGAGAGAGAGGTTCCCAAAATCAATGCAGTGGGGCAGGGTGAGGGGAGGAGGGGAGAAGCTCTCACTCTACAAATGCATTTGCAAGACATTGCGATTAAAATTGATATAATGCCTCTATATATCCACTTGGCACCTGTTGAATTGTTGTACTTGCCCATTAGCACTCCATTTAATACCAGAAGGCAGTTAATAAATTCTTCCTTCCTGTGCAGGAAATTGACTAAAAGACACAAAATTAGCTTTTAAATTTTAAAGAACTGAGATCTATACAGCTTTTTCCTTTATTCAGTTACCTTGAGAAGGAGCTCTGGACCTTGTTCTTTATACAGCTAGACCCTGTTAGATCCTCAGACCTCAGGCTTTGCTCCTAAAAGACGCAATATCTGTCTTTTCTCAGATCTTCCCTGCAGCGGTTCTCAGGAAAGATCGCAGGCTGGATGATTGTCTAGGCCTCAGGCCCCAGAGGCCGGAGAGGTCAGGCTTTTGTCCTGGGATGTTGCCTGGACTTCTTTACATTCTTTGTCTGATAAAAGATAGTTTTGGCATTTTGCACCATCCATACTCCACCCCCAACTGTATGCACAAAGGCATACCATCCCAAAAGGGGATAAACCAAAGAGGGACATCTTTATGGCTTCCATGGAGATTTTATATGGCTATTTTGAATTTAAGAAACAAAAAGGCAAATTGTCCAGGAAACATAATGTGAGGATTTTGATTCCTTGCAACAAAATCCCAATGTGAGAAAACTATGTGTATGGAAAGATAAAAATAGAACCTCTGCATTGATAAAACTCAAAAAAGAAGAACTTATGAAACTTTTTAATAAGATTCACTTTATGCATGTTCACTAGACTATTGTGGTCTACATCTATGTCAGTTATATCTCAATTAAAAAAAGAATCAGTTTAATTTTAACTTGGTGCTTCAAATGTTGAGTACAGAGGAAAAAATCTGAAATAAAATATATCAAAACATTTTTTAAAAATAAAATAAAAAATAAGACCCAGAGAAGTCTTTTGAATTGATGTTATGGACACTAATGAAAAACTGGCAGTGTCTTGAAGGATGATGCTTGGATGGTAGTGGGCTTTCATTGCTTGTTTGTTTGTTGTTGTATAACAGTTTAAGCATACATTTATTTATGATGCCTATTTAGTTCACAAGGAGAGAGAAATATTTATTATTCTTGTAGGATTCAAAGGAAGGTCTGAATTCTTTGTCTTCCCTATCACGTCCTTCCCCCAAACTTTGGTAAAGCACGCGTCTGATTAGAAAATCCAACATAACACATCGTTGTTGTTGTTGTTTGTCCAGCATCATCTTCTCATCACCTTCTCTCATCCCTTCAGTGGTTGTGGAAATCTACAAATAAACCCACATCTACTTTAGAACAAGAGGATTTATACCTCCTGAACAAGAATGTCCCATTATCATCAGAGACACCCATAAATTGTGGAAATGCCACAAAAAAGAAGGGCAGGTGTTTACTTTAAGCTCTCCTCAAGGCAGCCTTTGTCCATCTGTTGAGTATTTGTGTATTCAGCTTCTGAAAATTAAAGAAAAAAAAGAGAGAGAGAATAGATGTAGGATGGAAGTTAAAAAAAAATAAGAAATTAAATTAAATTAAAAACATGCATTTTCATTTTAGCCCCATCCATTTCTACTGTATCATCTTAAGCCTTTTAGTGGAAAAATAACTGTCCCCAGAAATTAATGATTTCCACCCCCACCACCCTGAGGATATTTCCTTTGACATCATAGTCATGCATACATAAGAAAATTAAATTTCTCTTTAGTAGAAAAAACAGATTTTTCAAATATTTAAGAATAATCCATTACCATCCATTGTCCCCAAATCCTTGACCTCATTGCACTACACAGTTCCAGCATGGAGTCATATTTTTGTATCTTATTTCTTTGGTTTGGTTTTTCAATTCCATTTGTTCAAACTGATTTTTTTTTTTTTTTAATGAAGTAGTGGGAAGTGCTACTTTCCAAAGCTGGAACCACTTATTAAGCTTCCAATAAGCCCAGAATTCTAAGAATTTTTCTTAAGTTATGGAGAAATTTACCAAGGTGCCCATTCCCTTGGGCCACATTTCTCAGGTAATTATTACCTAGGCAGGAAAGATACTGGCAGGGTAAGACCAGATCGTTGAGAGTGATCCTCCAAAGGATGGTGCAAAGACTTCTCAGTTGCCACAAATACTTGGTATTTGCCATTAACATTGAGCCCTCTGTAGACTTTGTATCTGATGCTTTAAAGTAAATCAAGTGTCCAGGACTGAACCATTGCCTTTAACTGGCACCAAGTACAGCCAGTGAGTTATCACATGATATAGACGGTGTCTTCTCAAGGAAATTCTGGTCTCAGTAACAGAGTGCCTTTTGGGCGAGAACCTAGATGTTTCTGCAGGCATGCTCACAACTGTTCATGTGCATCCATCATCTGGGTTTCCAATGCGCCATGACACTTCTGCCCTGGCCCGAGGACCATCAGCCATTCATCCATCCAACAGGCATACTGAATTCCTACTTTATTCCAGGTACTGTGTTAAATAATGGGACTATAGTGCTTAGCCAAAATCCATATATTTATTCCACCAATAAATAATCAAAGAGTAACAACCATATGCCTTGCACTACGATAAGGAGATATAAGATAAAAAAATTCCTCTGCCTTTGTGGATGTTAGCCTGGTTGAGAAAAAAAAAATGTTCATATTCAAAATTATTATATAACAATATAGTACAGTATTCTTTCCCCCATTCTGCAAAACTTTTCTCCCTTTCCTTAAGTTAAAAGAAAAATCTATCAAATGTCTATGAAATTAAACACTTCTAGGATGATCCAGGGAGGGAAAGTCTCTCAGATCCAGAGAGCTTTCCAGAATATTCTTTTTTCCATTATCGTTGTGCTTCCCTGTGCAGCTGAAAGCAGAAAGTCTGCTCTTACTCTGGCTGGTTTAAGTTTCCTAAATGTCAAGCCTAAACTGTAAACCAACATCCCCATAACCAATGATTGCATTTTAATGTCCTTTTAAATGTGCTTCTAAAAAGCACAGTTTTTGTGGGTTGAACATGTTTTGGAGAAGTCATGGAGACTCAGATTAGCTTGGTTTTCTGGCCCAAACAGTAGGGGTTCCGTTCTGTGAGGTGAGTACTGACATGCCTTTGAAATAGAGGCGAGATTTGTGTCTTTCTGAAATGTTTTATTTTGTCCATAGATTTAACAGGTATACTATTCCTGAGCTTGTCTTTGACCTGTTTTCATTGTCTCCTCAGAAACATCTCTGACTTTCACCTGTGCATCTCACATGAAGAAGTTCAATATTCCATTCAATTCTGTCTCACTCGGAAGTCGAATTTTGGCTCATTTTGCAATGAAAGGCTGGAAGACTTGACCACCACGACCTCTTCCAGTTAAAGTGGATTGCACAAGATTATTCTACCCCATCATTGTTTTCCTGGAGGCAGGGGACAGGAGCAGGGGAATGTCTTGTGGCTGTTGTGTACTCAGACAGCGATTTCTTGCTCTCTTGTTTTTAACCACTCAAGTGCTGCCCACAGTCCACTCTGAGACTGGAGATAAATCTGAATCCAGAAAGCATTGGTTTCATCACTGCCATGTTGTTGAAATCATAAAACTACATAACCAGAGTGCAGAAAGCCAAATTTTATAAACACCCTAATGTATGGCACATGACTAAGTGATAAATCTTGACAAGTTTACCAAACAAAGTGAAAATCTTCATTTGTCTTAGGGAAAGAGAAGTGCTCCCATGTGTTTGGACATCTGCACAGTCCACATGTGGCAATTATTGTGCGAAAAATAAGATCACTGTAACTGCTGTTGCAAATTACGGCCTCATTGATTAGTATCTTATTCCCCCCCCCCCCCCCCGCCCAACTCTCCACCTCATCACAAATAAGGAGACACACAGTCTCCAAGCCTTTGAAGAGATTTCCCCAAAACCACGTTAGAATAGATTGGCTCCCAGCAAGCTCCCAGCTTCACCATCACCCAGTCTTTGCTTTTTGTTTAAGGAGATCTTGAGTTTTTCTTACACACCCTTAGTGTATATTTACTTAAGCACTAAAATTAAATACACATAATGAAGCCATCTGTGGCAAACAGAATTAATAAGTGGAATACCATATTGCTGTGAAGATGTGTATTCAACAAACATGTAACGCACACCGTTCTCTGCGGAACTTGGCATTTTTCATGTGTTGCTGAGAATATTTGAATAAGTCCCAAGTTATTTTGGTGTCTGAGGATTGCATACTGAGGCTGGAAACCTCACCAATAAGTTCACCCCATAAAATGTTTCCAATTCCTTGTACTAGAGATTTTTCATCATGAAACTGTAATGCAATATGCACATGTTATGAAGTCTGAGAAACTGATCGAATGAGGATTATGAAATGCCAATTGTACTTACTCCGAAGATGACGCTTCTTAGATTTCCATTCTGTTTTCCTTCCACATTAACCAGACCTGATTTAGGCTTGATTATTTTTCAAGAAATATGGGAGGGACATTCCCCCATGATGTCAGACTGCCCCAGTCCATCTATCAGAATTTCTTGGAAAAGCAAAGAAATAAAGTATGCAGCAATCATCCATGAGCTGCACCTGGCTTCTATATAAATATATGAAGGATTGATTATTTATGCCATTTCTGTCAAGCCGTGTTTGTCTTTATTTCACAAGCAAACTTCATATTATGCTGAGGATACTACAAAGCCTGCCTAAGGTAAAAAAAATGGAATTTAGCCTTTGAACCTGCTGCAGAGGAGAGGTAAACTGAAGTTCAGATTCATTTCCTTCATGCAGCCCTTAGATAAAAGAGGGCATAAGCTGATATGTGTGCAGCACAGCTCCTAGTCTTAGAAAAAAAGAATGGCCCTACAGAAGGGGGGGTGTACCATATGGACCGGCTCTGGATAAACAAACTCCAGGGTAACCAGAGCTGATTTTCTTCCTGCTTGCAGGGTATAGCTGTCCTAGCAGGGTGGCTCCACCGGAGGTTTTGGTTGGGCATCACTAGGACTATTTGTCATTCTCATGTAAATTTCACCACCAAGACATCCTTTGCTACAGCAATAGATTCTGTAAAAAGCACACAAAGGGGAAATCCTGCAGCCACTCACTAGCCAGTTTGTCCAGAATCTGGCACACCCATTTTTCAGATTTCATAAGCATGTAGTCTGAATTTCAATATTTCTTTGAACCAAGGCTTCAGGCTACATTTTTGTGTGTCTATCCTCCTTCAGACACCTGGATGAAAATTCTATCCTCTGGCTCTCTTGCTTTTTCCACCCACAGAAAAATTCCCATGGACACAACAGGTTATACTAATTAAAAGGGGAGCCTGCTCTGGTAACCAGCCTCATCACCTCCCACTGTTTTTTGTTTTTTTTAAAGATTTTATTTATTTATTTGACAGAGAGAGACACAGTGAGAGAGGGAACACAAGCAGGGGGAGTGGGAGAGGGAGAAGCAGGCTCTCCGCTGAGCAGGGAGCCCGATGCAGGACTCGATCCCAGGACCCTGGGATCATGACCTGAGCTGAAGGCAGATGCTTAACGACTGAGCCACCCAGGTGCCCCAACCTCCCACTGTTGAAATCTCTGCCCAGTTGGGCTAGTCCTGATCAGATCTCCCAATTTCTGGTTATTGATGCGTGCCTCATTATAGGGAACACCGTAAATGTTTTTTTCTCTGGAGACGTTGGCTTATGTGAAGAATTTAACATCTTTATACTTGTAAGATCTTATTAGAGAATGGAAAGTAATCGCCTGAGGGGTTCAGTCGGTTAAGCACCTGACTCTTGATTTCAGCTCAGGTCATGATCTAAGCATCGTGAGATCAAACCCTACCCCCCCTTTCGGGCTCCGTGCTGGGCATGGAGCCGGCTTAGGATTCTCTCTCTCCCTCTCCCTCTGCCCTTCCCGCCTCTCTAAAAATAAATAAATAAATAAATAAAAATAATGGGAAGAGAGAGTAGAAAGCAGACACTTGATGAGCACTCAGCACATGTTGCCCTAGGCTGAGCTCTGACACAGACTTCCGAATTTAATCCCTCAGAACACCTTCAAAGACAATGTTTATTAACAGATGATGAAAACGAGGCTCCTAAAGACAGCCAGTGGTAGACCCTGAACTTGAATCTATGTGTGTTTAAGTTCAAAGCTTTTTCTTTCCTTCAAACGGCTTCTAATTGTTTTTAGTGATTCTTTTTAATAGTCATGCCTATAGCTCATCATTGGAGAGTCTCCCCTGTATAGTTGAAGGCTAATTATGTAGCAAATCTGCTGCAATATGATAGAATGTTCCAATGCCAGAAGTGATGCTGGCAGTCAGCATACTGGGTGGAAGATCAAACTAGCTGGTGAAGAGCTATATAAATTGATCCATAAATGTCCTTCTCTGTGGCTTGCTGCTTGTTGTGTGATCTAAATGTAAGAAACTGTATATAGGGCTCAGCTCAGTGCTTGGCACCCAGAAAAATACTTCCCTGTAGTTAGAGTCCCAGATGTAGCCAATAAAAATACAAGACACCTAGTTAAATTTGAATTTCAGGTAAATAAATGAAAAACTTTTTTAATGTAAATATGTCCCATGTAATATTTGGGATATATTTATACTAAAATGTAATTTTTTTAAATCCAAAATTCAAATTTAATTGGATATCCTGTATTTTACTGTCTAAGTGAGCCACTAGCCCAATGTGGTCTTCATACTTTCTACAGAAAGGCAGCTTAGTATCTTAACAGATTAGTTGTACCTACTTCATAAGTGGCCAGGAAGGTTGTAGGTGATTGTGCCTGTAAAGCACTTATATATGAGAGGGAGTGCACACAGAAAATGAAAATGTTTATTTCTCATTTGTTTAATCAGTTTAAGTCCTGCCAGCTTTCCATTCTCTCACCCCTTATCCTGGGCCGCTACTGGAACTTCCCACTTTCCTGCTTGACTTGTGTCCAGTGGTCTCTCACCTTGGCCAGTGATCATCCAAACTACCCAGAGAACTGTTGGAATCCTGGCCTCACCTCAGACTGATAAATTGGAATTTCCAGGATTGGGTTGAAGCAGGTATTACTATTCAAAAGCAAAAGCAAAATAAACAAAACCACACACAATCTCCCCTCTTCCCCCAAAATACCTCTTTAGGGATGTAGACTCTGTACTCTACAGAGTAGAGTTTCAGTTAAATGTACTGATGTTCTACTCTAATAATAGCTCTCCTGCTATCCGTCCTTGGAAACTTGAAGACCATTTTTCCCTCCATGGGATGTTTACCTCTGATGCCTGCTTGTTCTTCTGACTGTCCAAAGACAAAGGAATATAAAGAGATAGAATGCTCTCTCAACTCAAAATCTGGGGGAATGGGAAGAAGATAGAAAGGGAGAAGGGGCGATACAGAAATGCTCACTATGGATACTCCATTTGCTCCCCACATTTCCTCAGACTCTCTTCGTGTTGAGGGCCACTAAATTCTGGCCAATAGTTTGTCAGGAAACATGACCAGTGTCACTTCTAATTCAAGGTTTCTAAGTGAGGACATGAATTCTTTATGCTCTTTCTTCTACCACAGAGACCAAGAAAGAGGTGAATCTCAGAAATTATACGTACCAGATGGAAAGAGCACGAGCTGAGGATTTTGAGGAAACAAGAAATCATCTTTTGTGTGACAAGCCACCGAAATTTGGAGTTTATTACCACAAAGTAGTCTTTCTTATCTGGGTCAGTATAGGAATTGGTGAGGCTTTATCATAACCAAAGTACAAAATACATGCCTTTGGCTTAGCAGCGGGGCTGTAGAGGGGAGAGAACGAGTACTGTAGGCTGGCGACACGGAGATGCTCACCACGCAAAGAAACTACATGAGACGACTGCTGTGTGGGTTCATTTGGAAGATGGACTCCCTTTACTGAACGAAGAGAAAAAGCTGGAAAACGGAATGTGTGGTGGCCATTAATTGAGTTTGGTAAGATATTAAAAGAACGAGATGAGCTCAAGGAAGAAAGTTGTCAGTTTGCAGGCAGAGATGAAAAGAAACAGGTTGATTACAGATATTCCAGGCATTGTGAGGCTAGACAATAAGAGGGCTTCTAGAAATAGGGTTAACAAGGCTTTGAGGGACAAATGCCAGGTATACAGTTAGGTTGATTAAAAAATTTCCAAGACAAAGGTCAAACATAAGGCATAACAGGCGCCTGGGGGTGGCTCAGTTGGTTAAGTGACCGACTCTTGCTTTCAACTCAGGTCATGATTTTGGGGTCATGGGATCGAGCTATGCATCAAGCTTAGTGCCTGGCACAGAGTCTGCTTGAAATTGTCTCTCTCTCTCCTTCTCATTCTGTCTCTTCCCCACTCACTCTCTCTAAAATAAATAAATAAATCTTAAAAATAAAAAGGGTATGAAACCTTTGTGGAACCTTGTCAGGTCATCAAAGTACCCCAGGGAGAAGACTTCATTATATCTGGAACTTCTCCAGTGAAATTCGAGGGCACCACCCAGCTACCATGGAATTGAAAGGAAGGCCTGAGAAAGGCAGATGAACAAGCAAGAACTCAAGACTTGAGAACATTTGGGAGAAAACTTGAGGTATGGTTTGGACACATAAAACTTACAGAGAGCAGCGAAGACACTCCAGATGCCTTGGCAGGCTTGGAACACAGCAGTGGAGAGACAAGGTCAACGAAAACACAGCCCTGACCTTCAGACTCGGGATCTCCTAGGACATGGAAAGGGAATATTAATCACCACTGTTTATTATGGGCTTACTAAGTGCCAGTGTCTGAACTAAAGGTACATATCTTTGTGAAGTGAGCATCATTATTCTCATTTTATGAGTGGACAAAATGAAGGCTTAGGAAAGCGAATTTGCTAAGGACCACTTAACTATTAAGTAACAGATCTGGGAATCTACCACTGTTAAAAAGAAAGTTCCCTGGACACCTGGTAAAGGTGCCAAGACAGATTTTGTTTGGACTGCTGCAAGAAGGGAGAGAGACTCCAGTAGAAATAGAACTCAAGTTCAAGTTGGACAAAGATAATTTTTTAAAGGCAGAACAGACAGGGAACTAAAAGGGATTATGGGGAGGTGATAAAGGGGATACAAAAAAGGGGTGTGGTGGGCAATAGGGAAATGGAAAACTACAGAAGGGGGGTAAATAGAGACTTCCTGAAAATGGGTTGGCAAAGTGTGTAGGGACAATGTGTGTTCTGTGGTTTGGCAGTATAGTGTTTTCATGAGCAAAGATTCAGTGTCACCTTTAAGGGCATGGCCTAGTGCAGGTGGAAGCCAGGCTGAAGTGTCATCAGGTTTCTAAACACAATGTTTGGGCAAGTTCTTTGTGTTGCTTGGGAGTTAACAGTTCACACGCTAGCCTGGCTGACTCTAAAGACCTTGCATTTAATCCTGTTTGTATACTATGGACAAATGGATACTTGCCACACCATTTGAAAATTGATCCAGTGCCACATTAAAGTAATACTGGTTTGTCAGATGAGTAGGCGTGGAAGTAGAATTTAAAAAGTACATAGGGAATGTCAAATGGTTTAATATGAAGTAAGTTTGGGATGAAATGCAGAAACCAGGCAAAGCTAGTTGAAAGTCAAGCCAAGGCATTTAGGTTCTCTCCTGAAGGTTATGGGATCTGTTGTTGGATTTTGATGATGGGAATAATATGATCAGATTTGCATTTTGAAAAGTCACTTTGTCATGGAGATGTCTTTGTATCATTCCACCCTTGTTGTGGATTAAAATATTGGCTTCAGTACAGACTGTGTGATTTGGAATGAATCATTTAACCACAGCACTTTTTATTTACCTTTAGAAGGCAGTGATCATTCCTACTGTAAAGGACACTATTGGCTCCCATTGCATCCATTGTACCTCTTCCTAACTGGTAGTCGCCATCAGTTTGGTGGGACTGACTCAAGGATTCAGCCCCATTCTAGTCTGAATTAGCCCACTACAATCAGCCTAATCTTGTCTACCTTGACACCCTTATGGGTTCAGGGCTGAGATATTGATTCAGTTACAAGGAAGCCTAAGATATCACATAAGAATAGGGCAAAGATTCCACTTTTTCTGGATGGTTCCATGCCTGGATGTGAATTCTGAAACTCTGCAGCCATTTCTCCATTAGTGGAGCTGAGGGCCTATGGGCCAAGCCAATGGGCAGAGGAGGCACAGTATAGAGATTCTCTGAGAAATGGAGGTGAGCTTGGGATCAAACCTCCCCTCCCCATACCCCAGGACTTTCTATTTGCACAAGGCAATACATTCCACTTACTGTTCATAGCAGGTTGATTGGACTTGTATCCCTTGCAGCCTAAATCATCAAAAGTTATCTGTAGATAACTTTTGTAGAAGAGCTCAATAAATGTGTTTTGCCCTCAAATTGTATTATGCCTCCATAGTACCCCCCGGAAGTAGATATGTCTCATTCTTCCAATCCAAAGTAGGACTCTCTACCTCATCAAACCTGGTCTGATATACATGCCGTGCCTTCTCTCTGCTGTTCTTTAAAATCCACAAGAATTAATTAATTACATCAACTAATGTTTGGTCGCCGCGTCGATCTGTCTAAAATTACCTTCCAAAGTATAAATGCCATGACCAGAGGCCATGAAGATCTCTCACTGCTTTCACAGTCTTAGGTAACTGTACTGGTAAATGAAGCAAGAAGGATTCTGCTCAAGAGGATTGGACACACCTCAAATGACTTGCCTATAAATCCCACCTCTACACTTCGGGCTGGACAGTAATTACTGCTTTAGCTCCATTCATTAGACCAATTAATCTTTTCAAAAAGAAAGTGAGATGGATCATTTTTGTCCCTTTGTATCAGTTCCAGAGGTTGGCCTCCATTTTACTCCTCAGGCCACCCATCAAGTGAGAAAGGAAGCTGGAGTCAAAACACTGCCAATCTCCTGATTCTAACCTCTATCCTGAGACCACCAGGCGAGGCTGCCTCTCCCTCCAAGAGCTATTTTAACCAGGGAAGGCCAAGCCTCAAAAAGTTGCTGGTTCTGTTTTTTTATGAAGTTCCCAAAATTGTGGATGCTTATCTGAATGCTATCTGAACTATTCATGTCTCTGGGGAGAGTGTAATTGGGCTGCAAATTTCCTGAAAACAAACTTTCTTGTAAATGCTTCAGGCTGGCCTGCTTTGGTTCAGGAGAGAAATATTCTTTCTATATCCCTCTGGCTTGATTTCTACACCTCTGCTGATGATGTCAGGTAAGACAGTAGGAGTAAGTCCCTAGAGGAAAATGACAAGGTTGTTTCAACACACCCCCAAAAGTTTGATGCTGGGTCCCACCAAGATCTGGATGTTTTCCCATCATCTGAAAACAGGAGTTGTGGGTCCTCTGGGCACCTCTCCAGGTGACCTCATTAGTGGAAAATTAAATAAAAGCATTCTCTTACTTTTCCCCATAGAAAATAATGATATTTTAATAATGCTATGCCATCACTTTTTTAGGACAACAACCAGAGAGAATAGCGAGGGACATCAAGCCTGGAAAACTGCCCAGGATATAGCCTTATATATCTTATAAGATATATAGAGATATATCTATAGATATATATATCATATACCTGATGACAGGTGACAGCAGGAGCCAAAGAAGCAAGGCAAAAGCTGAGAAATTCGTCGACCGAAAAGGAAGGAGAACATGAACAACTATGTGTAGGTCACACTGTGACATCATCATTTCTTAATGTTCAAAGCTCGATGAAATGACTGGTGTTTGACTCTCACAAACTCGAGATACTTCACTTCTTTTTCTGCAACAAGAAAGCGCAGAGAGAGAGAAATGGCTTCTCAGGCAAGTCATTCTCCCTTTCAAATGTAGATGTCAATTTTCCTTCTATAGGAGGTTTATTGATCACTTTCCAAACAAATATAATTCAGTGAAAATTGAGACAGCCTCGTTTTGCTCACAGTTGGTACTTTCTTTTAGGCCGTGGCATATAGCTGAAAAATGTGTGGAGGTAGGAATTGTCGCATTATTGTATCTGACTGTTGAGTGAAGTCTGGTGGGATTGTGGGTGATTTGTGACAAGCTGAGGAATTCCTTTTGCAGCCCACAGTAAGCGCAAAGCACATTATTTAAAACCTACCTAGATCATTGATATATTGTCATCTTATGCTTTTAAGAGGGCCCTTTTCCCCCTAACATATAATTTCCTGTATGACCTTTAGCTTTTTTGTTTCAGATCTTACTCTTTGATGTGATGTTGCTTTTATCAAGATAAAGAACCATTGGAAATAGTTATCCATTTATTAATTTGATTATAGATTTTTTTGGCTTTTCATTATTTTCTAATTTATTTCAGTAAACATTTATTTAACTTCCATAATCAAAGTAATAAATACGTAATCATCGTAAATGACTCATTTACCATTTACAGCGGAAGCCTTCTCCTGAAAACGTGGCTCACATGGATTCTGTTCTTCTCTGATCCTCTGCCGGCTTTAATTGTGTTTTCTTTGGGCCATTTTACATGGTGGCCACGCATCTCCACTGATCCCCTCAATGGCCCTGCTTTCCATTATTCGTGGCCTTGTGCAGTCTCTTCCCTCCCCAGATCGCTGCTGGGCTGTCCCTGGTGTCAGCCAGCAGACCGCAGCATTGCCCACTCTGACTCTGAAGTGGACAAGGCCAGACAGAGTCACCTTTGCGCCCCGGGGAAACTGGAACCACTGTGTAGCTATTCCCACTAACCTGTGGATGTTTTAAACCCCTACCGTTTAGGAATTGTTGTTTATGTGGCAACTGATACATCTCTAGATCCTGAACTTCCTTTTCTTTATGTTTTATCTGGAGGTCAGGGACCTATAGAGTCTGTTTCTTTGGTATCTGAGCACATAACTGAATGCCACACACACAATGTCAAATGAACGAACAAATGAACGAATGAACGAGAGCATAGATGATTTGATATTGCTGAAAGAAAAATTAAGCACGGATTGACAAGATGTTTTAGCTGACATATCTGAACCCATCATTCAAGTTTTACTTTTATTTTGCCGTCGTGGACCCAATCCAATAAGAATGATGTATCTTTTACCTATTAACTTAATTACCTATCAATTTATTACCTATCAGTTCACTTATCGATCTAAACTCTTGTTACTCAGACCGTGGTGAGGGATAGGAAGCCTCAGTGTCACCTGGGAACTCACAAAAAGTGCAGGGTCTCCGGCACTCTCTAGGTCTCCCGAATCAGAATCTGCATTTTAATAAGATCCCAGGTGGCCGTGCACACACGTTACAGTCTGAGAAGTGTGGCTCTAAGCCACATGTCTTTCTTTGTTCTTTGTGAGCATACCAAATGAACACGCCTCATAAATGCTTAAAAATATATGACAATAAATCAGATTCTTTGAGAAAGATATTATTTGTGATTGACTGTGTTTCACAAACAAGTGCATTCTGATGTCAACAACGTCCCCATTCTCTAAAGACTCCCCGACTCAGCCCCAGTGTCACCCAGCTGTGACAGCCTGAGTGATTTCAAACACCACTGATTGACATCTTAAACGTTGCCTGGAAATGCCGCGCTCTGCAAAATCCTTCATCACAAGAACACATCTGCCTTAAAGTCGGCTGTCCAAATGGAGGGGCATTTCCTCCAGAAAGCAAAACACCAGGCTTTCATCTCTTCAAAGCAAACCCACGGGTTTTGAGGTTTTTTTTTTTTTTTTTTGGTACAAAGAGGAGTTTTCCCGCCTCTTCCCAGCTCCTCAAGTGCCCCTCCTGGGTGAGCAGAAGCCCTCAGCTTTGGGCCCTGTCCTGAGAACAGCCTGGTGGAAGGATTATACAGATGATAAACCTCCGTGCTACCAAGCAGTTGCCATATATCCCAGGATCAAGTTGTGTGAGTGGCTGACAGGAAAAGCCCAGGAGGATTGGGTTACAGGAAAGGGCTGCCATTTATTTATTTATTTTTCTCCTTCTGTAACTAATTCCAAAAACAGACCCTTGCTTGAGAGCCGGAGTACCAGAGAACAAGAGGAACTCTGCAAAATTCTAATTGGGGAACAGTTGACTTAATTGGTGTCCATTTGGCAGACAATGGGAAAGACTCCCCAGCTGGGCTGAGAAAGGACCCAGGGGGAATATAGGCTTGCAAGAAGCTGGAACACTCTGGAGACCGATTGTTTCCTGAGGTAAAACCTGGAGACCAGGGCTTAGATTAACTCTACAACTGTCAAGCTCCATTAGGGGCAATCAGAGGAGACAGAGCATGGGTTAAACACAGGAAACAGAGCTGACAATAGAGACATATGTCTCCAAGAGCCGGGAAGGGAGACAGGCATGTATATGTCTAATAACAAACATAAACATTTTTCTTTCAGGTTCAGATGTAGCACTGATGGGTCAAAGATAGTCCTCAGTATGAGGTGTTAAATGTCAAATATTAGGAACCTAAGTGGTTCAGTTGCACACGCTTGTTTTGTGCAATTCGATGGTGTTGAAGACATTTCCTGAGCGTCTCAAATCTGCAGAGAATAAAGCGGTGGCTGAAAATCAAGAGCTGAGGGCCGGATGGGCTGGGACCCAGGAGGACCCTGTTCTGTTCCCTGTTCGGCCGTTAACCAATTGGCTGCCACTGGACCGCCTTCCTGAGATCTCTAGAGCCCTGTTAAGTCATTTGTAAAATAGGGGGTTGTTGTTGATCATTTCTGGGGGCCCTGTTAGCACTAACATTCCACTAGCTTATATCTTACTTGAGTTTGAAACACACAGAATCTTTTTCTCTTTGTGTGTGGCCGTGCATGCACGGTGTGGAACATGGTATGCTGTATATTTGTAATATAGCACAAAATCTGGTGTGATGTAATTTTGTGATATTTTGAAATATTAAAAATGAGGTACAGAACATGCGACCCCAACGTTCGGCACCTTGGCATATTGAATCCTTTAAGCTGAAGGAGTTGGAGAAAACAGAAGTCATTCTGCCCTTGCCCTTCTTCCCTGAAACAGGGTCATAGAATCCTCAAGTGAGTCAAATGGGAGGTGTCCTCCTTATACCAGAGGAAAGGAACATCCTTATCTTTGAGGATAAAGGGACACCAAGAAGAATCTGGACATGCCTTGTTTAGTTTCAATCAGTTTACTACACTTACCTCATGCTCTCTGGCCTACCTATTTTTCCATGACTGTCCACTCTTCATCAAATCTAGCATAAAAAATACTCAAGTTTAACCATTTCTTTGTGTCTCTATTTCCTAATGAAGGCAGTCATGTTGCATACAATTTATATTAAATAAATGTATATGCTCTTCTGTTCATCTGTCTCTGTCAATTTAATTTTTAGACCCACCTGTGGACCCTAAGAAGGCTGAGGAAACGTTTTGCTTCCTTATATTACACACATATCTCAAAATACCACAAAATATATCACTGTAATATATGATCTTTTTCTATTACTATTTACAACATCATAACAGTAAAACTCCTATTATATGCCAGTGTAGAGAGAGCATTTATAAAACAATTAGGCCAAATTTTAAAACTACCCTCAAGTGGATGTGCTTAGAGTCTATTCATATGCACATGAGATTAAGTTGGCCAAGGGGTATCTCAGGTCACAAGAGAATACTTCACTGTTTGACGGACCTTTAAAGATCTCCAAGAACAGACTGCAGAGCGAGTGAGTGGTCTGACAGATGAAAGCAGGTAGGTGTAAGTCTCATCCTCCCGAAAGAGGAGGGCAGAAACATTCAAAACAATTGACCCCAATGGGCTGAAGCAATGTAGGCTGGAGGACAAGGTTATCTCACGTCATTTTTTCCAGAGTGGTCCAAGAGTCATAAATTCAGAAATCAAACATCCTTCCTCTACCTCGAGAAGAATGGCACACATGACAGGAAGTCACTTTGTTGTCCTCATGCAGGCGTCCTCTGCAGGCATTGGTAGTCCCAGGGTGAGCAAAGGAAGAATTCAAGAACTCTTTTCCTTTTGTTCATGGGCACTTCCCCCAATGCTGGAAATGAAGAAGGGAGCTTGAGACTAAAAACACAACACAAGTCTGCCAACAACCTTGACCTTTAAAATGGAAGGTTGGCAAAATCCATTTTGATCTGAGTTCACCTGTCTGCCTTGCCTCCTCTTCTGAAATGTCAATCTTACAGAAGAATTTGGTTTTGTGAGATATGAAGAATCTTTATAGGCAAAACAGATATTTAAATGCAACCTTTTTCCCCTCTCCTGTTAGGCTGTTTGACCAGCAAAGGAGAGCTGTGAGTTTTGGGTTTTGGGTTTTTTGTTTTTGTTTTTGTTTTTCTCTTTTACTCTACAAGTTTAACTTTGAATTAAGGGAAGTACCTTCACTTTCCCCGAGAGGAGTAATTAATTCAAAAGGGGCTTTTCTTATTCGGGTCAAGATATTTTTAAAACAGGTGAGCTGCTACTGGTGACAGTAAGAGATTAAGGAAAAAGGAGAAAAGCTTTGTGACTGAAAGTGGATTAAACTGACAAATACAAAAAAGCAATAGTAGTAAGAATGAGTATTCTCTGGCCTAATTAGACCTCAATTATGCAATACAGTCATTGTTTTGTTTTGTTTTGTTTTGTTTTGTTTTTTGTTTCTCCTAAGATGTTAGTAAAAGGTGTTATTCTCTCCAGATCAGATTGTTTGTCTTGGTGGTGGCTGTTTGTTTGTTGTGCATTCTGAGTAGATCCTTCTGCCTCTCCCACCTCATCCGATTGCTATTTCTTCTGTTGACATCAATTCTCCCTGTCTCTGCATACCTGTAGTGCACCTTTATCTTTGTTCTCTGCATCTCCTAGACCAAGCCCACTCAGCCCCAGGGCTTGTCAATTTTATGATTCATGGGCATATTTTTCCTGGCCTCCTACAAAGAAGGTCTTGGAGTAATTTAAAACGGTTACTTCCATTGGCAAGCTGGATTGGAAGAAAAGTCCCTTATTGACTGGCCTCATCTTTTATCATATAATCTAATAGTAAGACCTGTTCTCAGAGGAAATATTCAGTAGGTATTATAGTGTTAAAGCAGATTTTGCATAGCATGCTTGAATACATTAAATATAACAGAACTGTCCACTTAGTCTCTATGTGCCAAGCCACTCAAAAAGAAAGGATATGATAATATTCCCGAAGTCTGAGGTGGTCCCTCCCCGTGGTAACATTCCGCAAGTCTATGAGCCTATGATTTGCATTCGCTTTAGACATACCTGTAGATAATAATTAAATGGCCACTCATTTGTAGAGTTCTTTGCAGTTTTTCAGGTAATTAAATGAAGAATAACAACTCAGTTTACTTATAACAGGTGGATAAGAGCTGCTTCCCTCTCATGCCAATAAGTTCTATCATCAACTATAATTTTCTGAGTGCTTACATGGGGAAAATCGCTGCACATGCATGATTTCCTTCAACCATGTAACTGTGTGAACTGGTACCTTGCTTATCTCCATGGTACTGGGAGTCATAGAAAGGAAAGGAGGTGGTGATAGCAGTTACATGGTTAAGGAGCAAGGCTCAGATAGAATCCATGCGGTCAAGCTCCATTCCTGTGTGCTCTTAACTTCACAATACTGCTCCAAACCTTGGATCGTCAGTCTTTCATTAATTTCCAAATGTGATTATTTTATCTTAGAAATAGTACTTGAAACGACAAGAGAGGAAGGGGACAAGAAGTTGTATTAGCTGAATATACACCCTATGCCTGATTTTGCTCAGCTCTTTATGTATCTAAAATTACCTTTTTGTTTAATTCATACACAAAAGAAGTCTTATTTTATGTATTTTACAAGCAAGGAAACTGAGGCTTAGAATGTGAAGGAACTTGCTGGAAATCAGTCTTGTTTCTGTGCTGTGAGACTTAAACCTAAGTATGTTTGTCCCTAAAGGTCATATTCTTCCCACTAGATCCTCACGTTGTCCTCTTGCCCTCCTGGGAATATACCCTCTGATTTCATTTCATGAAAAAAATCCTTCTTGTTTATGAGGATATCATCTCTAGGCTAGCAGTTTTTGCACTCCCGTGGTCAATATTCTTAATTGGCTTTCCTCATTTCATCCCTTCTGTCATTCATTCAGCAGGTCTTTGGGTGATTCACTTACTCTGAACCAAAACACCTTTGTCAAAACATAGATGGTGGCCATTTTCAGAAATCCAAGAAAAGGATGCTATGTTGTTGAAGTAAAAGGAGACTATTCTGAGTTCATTATCTCCTGCTGTACCAAAGGTCAATTAGTCCATAAGTAATTGTCGAGAGTCGATTGTGTGTGAGATCCTGTGCATAGACTTTGCATTAGTTGTAAGGGGAAGTTATTAACTTCACAGACTTACACTTTTTCTAGACCCTGTGTGCCTGCCATAATGATTCTAAAGAAGTTTCAAAAAGCTGATGGTGACTTGTGTCAGAGGGCCTATGGTATTCCTCTGCCCAGTCTTACAAAGAACACAATGCCGGACACCTGGATAACTACTCAAAAAACGCAGAACTTAACTTATTTTCCCAGACTCTCAGTCTAGAAACCTCCAAGTCCTTAAATCCTGAAACTTTAAACTATCTTTTCCCAAGCTTTTGTCATTAAGTCCTAGCAAGTTTTCCTTCTAGAAAGTTTGAGTAGATCTGTGCATTCTTTTACTTTCTTTATACCACAGTTTAGTCTCTATCATTGCTCAGTTAGCACTCTGACTTTCTATCTTCTGCTGAAAGAGGCATGATCCATCATCCATCCTTCCAGATTGATCTAGCTGTACCACATGATATTTTATCCAAGAAGCCACAATTCTTCATTGTGAAACTTGCTCAAATACGTTCATTTTCCCACAATAGGAAATGGGAAATGGTATTCATACAATGGTGTTCACTGAAGAATCATTTAGGATTGTAAAATGTTGTAAATAAATCTTAGTATGCAACCATAGGAGATATTTAGATCAATTATGTGCATTCATACAATGAAATGCCACTGCAGCAATTAAAAAGAATGAGGCAGTATTATAAATGGAGAATTTTCAAGATTTCTTATCTGAAGAAAATAAGGAGCCCTAGCGTCTGAGTTAAGAAAAAAACAAAAAGAAAGGCTTGCATAGATGCTTATATATTTATGTGAGACTCTCTTGGAAGACTCTACCAAAAACTGATAATAATATCTGCCTCCAGTGACTAAAGAAATAGGAAGGGAGACTAAGTTTTACAATGAACCCTGTGGAAAAATTTGTATTATCATTTGCATATATTACTTCTTCAAAGATACAACTTTTTTTTTTAAATACTTTGCCGTGCTTTGAAAGTTTCCCTTGCTTTGTCCCTATCCTAACTTGTCCCTTCCAAAAAATATATATTTTAGGAAATCCTTTATAAGACCATACATTTCATAAACTGAAAATCAGTTATCTTTTTTATTGTGCTAAACGTACATAATGTCATTTACCATTTTAACCCTTTTTAGGTGTACAGTTCAGTGGCATTTAGTACATTCATGTTGTTGTACAACCATCATCATCCTCCGGCTCAAGAAGTGTTCCATTTCCTCTACCTGAAAGCTACCTATTAAATAATAGCTCGCCAGGGCGCCTGGGTGGCTCAGTTGGTTAAGCGACTGCCTTCGGCTCAGGTCATGATCCTGGAGTCCCGGGATCGAGTCCCACATCGGGCTCCCTGCTCAGCGGGGAGTCTGCTTCTCCCTCTGACCCTCCCCCGTCTCATGCTCTCTTTCTATCTCATTCTCTCTCTCAAATAAATAAATAAAATCTTTAAAAATAAATAAATAAATAAATAAATAAATAAATAAATAAATAAATAATAGCTCCCCATTCCCCTCTCCTTCCATCCCCTGGAAACCACCATTCTACTTTTTGTCTCTATGCATTTGACGCTTCTAAGTACCTCATCTATGTGGAGGCATATAGTATTTGTTTTTTTGTGTCTGGCTTGTTTCACTTAGCATAATGTCCTCAAAGTTCATCCAAGTTGTAGCATGTGTTAGAATCTCCTTCCTTTTTAGGGCTGAATAATATTCCATTGTATGTACATACCGTATTTTGTTTATCCATTCTGCATCACTGAATATGTGGGTTGAAGATCAATTTTGCCATAGAGAATATTTTTGATTAGCCATGTTTCTAGGAGGTCTCCTTTATGAATTTTTGAAGGTGGTGATATCCAGATGTCATCAATGGGTTGTACTGCTAAGGCTTTGCCCGGCTGCATCCACAACATCTATTAGTATCTTGTGGGTGAACATGATTTTTTTTAATTATTCATAATTAATGTAATCAAATTAAGAAATCCTTCCTCCAAATGAACACTGCTTACTATACGTATATGTGTGTGTGTGTGTGTATATATATGTATATATATATAAACAAACTATATATATATAAACTGAAAATCAATATATATACATATGTAATATATATTTAATATTTGGTTAATATTGTTTAACACAAAATATGGAATATACTTTAGCAGTTCCTTAAATTAATAATACAGATATCTTTAAGGGCCTTATTAAGCAGAAATATCTTCACTTGAGAAATATTTAAATGTTCATCTTAATATCTTAACAGCATTTTTAACACGAAAGAGCAGAGCCTCCCACATAAACATATCTTTATTAAATTGTAGTCTAAAATTGACAAAATTTAGTTATTGTTTTTTATAAATTTACTGTGCATAGAAAAATTAGACCATTATTTTAATTGAAGCCTGTTTTAGAAATGTACTTTTTTCATTATCATCATTATTATTATAATTATACATATTTTATCTGGAGTAATCCTGACATACCTAACATATTTGGGTCATAAATCTGTAAAGAGTCTTACAATTGAAAAACAGTATTTGGAGATGGAGTGAGTTACAGAATGGCTGGATGTCTGAAAGAATCTGAGAATCCAGGATTGGGCCAGACATTCCTTTTGGAAATAATACAAATGAAGAATTCTTTGGCTCCCCTGTTTCTCTACCGAGATCTTTTACTCATTTTGGGTTTGCATTTATCACTCCTTGCTTTAACAATCGGTTCTATTACATATGCATGGGGTGCCATATATCTAGTTTCTTAAATAGGACATCCATTGGGTTATTTTATATTTTAAATTGCTGCATGTGTTAAAAAAAAGTCAACCTTACGTGGGATCTTGGTATGGCAGAAAGAGCATGAGCTTTGAGTCAGAGAAATTAGTGTTTGAAATACAGCTCTAATTCTTATCAGCTTGTCCTTGGGAAAATTACATAAGCTCTGAATCTCTGTGAGCTGGGGAATAAAATAAGAAAATTTAAAATGAATCCATAAAGAATTGTTGTGAAAATCAAATGAGATGAAGCCTATGAATGCTGAGGACCGTGACATCAAGAACATAGTAGGCATTCAGCAAACGTTGGTTCTCTTTACTCTTTTCATGTTGTTATTGTGTAATTCTCTGGTGGGTTCCCTTAAAGAGTTATTTTTATTAAGATATAAGATATTTAAAAACCCACAAGCACTCCTGATGTCACCAAACTCAGTTCTTTGCAGTGAAAGTTCCTAAAATTTTCTACATTGATTTATAACCTTTGAGGGGAAAAAACATTTCTTAATTCTCCATGGTTTCTGATCACTTAGGCTTTTCTGGACTGGGGTAACACAGCATGCCACATGTTTTCCTAACAAATTGCATTCGGACACTTTCCGACACTTTCATTATTTTAACTCAGGTAATAATTAGTCACTGTCAGAGGAAGGACTTAGGTTGTGCAAATCAGAATAAATTTACCTTGCCGTAGCAGCAGTCACAAATGAAGCAATAAATTAGAAATAGCAAATTGTTACGGACTTAAGAGATCACAAATCAAAATCACTCCCTGAAATCCAGGAAAAGGTAGAGGACTGCCAAGATTTCTTTGAGAGCTTAATTTTTCCAGAAAACTTTTGAGTTGAATCAGTTTGTGACAAATCCCAGAGATGTTACAGACACTGATCACAAAGATGACATTCTGGGACTTCACTCCTGTCATGGAAGCTTTTGCACAATGCTTCTTATTAAAAAGGAAATGAATTTTCTTCTTAAGATAGCTGGGAACTCCTAAATCTTTTATGTACACACACACACACCCACACACAAGCATGCACATGCACATACAGAACCACCCACCCACCGACTTCCCGTCACCCACAGAAAATTAAGAACTCTTCTGAAAAGTCTCATTGAGTATACAAAGCCTTCCCTGGTATTCCAGTGATCAAAATGGTAAAATCTGAGATCATCAGCAGGTTCTGGACTTAGGTCATATTCCCAGAAGTGGGCAATTAAGTTAATTAATGTGGAAAGGGGGAGATGTTTCTAGAAATATGTCATGGCCCCCCTTGCACAGCCTCATCTAGTTCCATGTTTTTTTCTGGGATCAGAAAGATGATATGGAAGGCATGTTCCACAAATTTTCTTCAACTAACCCAGAAAGGATCTTGAACACAATGAGTGAAAGAATGTGATTCTGAGTGAACCGTGGCCAAAACACATAGTGAAGTGGAAAAGAATGGAAGGTCCCACACATTCCTCCAAAGACATAAAAGGCCTGAAATTATTGGATGAGAAACCCATGGCTTAATCAAAGCCTCTTTGGAAAAGATTAGTGGCTTCGACTGTGAAAAAGAGCAATATGTGTTAACTGTGTGATGTGACACCTAGTAAGCTGACACAGCATTGCCTTTGATTACGGAAGTAGAGGCAGTGTATCGAAAGAGACAACCATCCTACTTAAGCGCTGATCAGGTAACAACAGGAGAGGTGTATTCATTTTTGTGTGCAACATCCTAAGTAATACACGGAAACATTGGAACAAGACCCTGTGAGAAAACATTAGTCCCTACCATAAGAAGAGTGTAAGTTGGCTTCACTCAGAGGAGAGAGCCTCTGGATCAGGGTGGATGTTCATGAAAGTTGCCTTCCATTACTGACAGAATTACCATGCAGAGGAAAGAATAGATGTGTTCTCTGTGGAACGAAGATAAAGAATAGACTTTGGTTGCCAAAGATGTAACTAAAACCAGTAGGTGTATTTCCGGTTAAATGACCACTTGGTGGTGAGTATCTAATTTTCCTGCCACCCCGGGTGTCCAGCAAGGTTATCCATAAAATTATCAAAATTTCTGTTACTCAGGAAAAGTCTGTGTCATCCATGCAAACAGAGACCGGTGTGGCAGAAACAAATTTGCTGTGTATGACACAGGTATGAAAACAGACCGAAGGGAGACTTTGAGAGTCGTGATTCTTCTTCTGGAGAGAGTAACACAGCCTCATAATCAGAGAAGCCCTCACAGAACCCCACGAACATTTCTGATTTGTAGGAGGTGGGCCAGTGGACTGCCAGCAGCTGGTATCCACTCAGGAGTTTCCCTGAGCACTGATGCCCTTACAAGCCTAGATGTCAGTCTGTGGCTACAGAAGGAAAGTGGGTGGGTTCACAGCCTTCAGTCAGTTGGGTTG
This sequence comes from Callorhinus ursinus, assembly GCF_003265705.2. NCBI lineage: Eukaryota > Metazoa > Chordata > Mammalia > Carnivora > Otariidae > Callorhinus > Callorhinus ursinus. The sequence goes on from NW_027397109.1 coordinate 1,393,571, forward strand.
TGATATATGGATCTTTCTTGGTGCTGTGGGAATCCACACCAGGGAGAAAGCCCCCATATCCATATTGGTATCGAGAGGAGGTTTGTAGGAAAGGTGGCTGTGTTTTCTGTTCCTCAGGTGCCATTTTACCAAAGAAGATGTTCTAGGATTTCCCAGAGTTCTGGCTCTCAACACATTCCTCCCAGCCTCCTGGATCAGGTCGCAAGTAGTGTTACATAACATCAACCCGCCTGCTGGTCTTCAGTCTCATAGGATCATCCTAGTTGAAATGCTTGAGCATTATAAAAAAGGGAATGAGCATAATGGAACAGCAGCAACAACAACAACAACAAAAATGCAATCATAGAACTGAAATTTTCCCTAGGCCAAGAAAATTGATCCGGAGGTGGAATTCTCACTCAGAATGCAGAGGAAAATATGAAGATTTTAAAATGTGTGCAAGAGGTCAACAGAGACCCAATTCCTTAACAATGGGCATTTATAAAAATGAGGCCAGAGAAATGGAATTGAAACAACAAGCAAAGAAACATAACATAGAAATAGTAGAAATACTAATAGAAAACAATGTTGAGGGACTGAGGAAAGCCCTATGGATTCCAATAGCATCTTGTGTACAGAGAACTTGATCAGAAGACATCCATCGCTACATAACTTGGTTAAAATGTTTGTGTGCAAGAATAAAAGCAGAATCCTATGAAATAACCAGGAAGAAGATATCAGTTATGTATTTTTTTAAGATTTTATTTATTTAAGAGAGAGAATGACTGAGGGAGAAAACACAAGCAGCGGGGAGGAGCAGAAGGAGAGGGAGGATCAGACTCCCCACTGAGCAGGGAGCCCGATGTGGGACTCGATCCCAGGACCCCGGGATCATGACCTGAGCCAAAGGCAGATGCCCCACCGACTGAGCCACCCAGGCGCCCCTCAATTATGTATTTTTGTCAGTCACCCCAAAAATCAGCTTGGTATTGTACTTCTCCTTTACAGTTCTAAGAGCCAGGTATAGTTTAGAAGATGTGCAAATAAAACTTCTGCCATAAGAACCCTATAGTCAAGTTGTCATTCCTTATAGGAGGCAAAACAGACATTGCCTGTGCATGAAAAACACTCAGAAAATTTACCACTCACTTTGCTTTTCTGATTTGTCACTTAAACATAGGTTCTAATTAACATGAATGGTAAAACTGTGGAAGAAAATAACTAGCAAAACAGATTAAACAATGTCTAACTATGATTTAAAAGGAAATTGGTGAAGGTACTAATGATTCGCAAAGGTGAAGTTTTCTGAGATAAATATTTTTTTCTTTAAGATTTACTTATTCGTTCTAGACAGAGAAAGAGAGAGAGAGAGCACATGAGCCAGGGGAGGGGCAGAAGGAGAGAGAGAATCTGATTCCCCACTGAGTGTGGAGCCCGACCTGGGTCTCAATCCCAGGACCCGAGATCATGACCTGAGCCGTAACCAAGAGTTGGATGCTCAACCAACCGATACACCCCGGTGCCCCTACAATTTTCTAATTCATAGTAAATAGGACCTAGGGCAACACTTTATATTTTTAGACACAGTGAGTTCTTTTTGCTTTTAGGAGTTCACAAACAGTTCCTTGTGAGGTCAGAGCCATGCCAATCTTTTCAAGGATATGATGATTTCTTTCTCTCGACCACCATAAAACTGCATTTTAAAACTTCTTATTCAGCAATTAATGTGTTTTGGCTTATGTTTATTCCATTTGCTCACAGTCTTTCTTACAACTTTAACAAAGATTTAAGCCCCAGGAGAGTAAAGTCTCTATTCTGTTATGTTTTGGCATTCACACCCCCCAATCCAGCATTTATATGGGCCTAACCCTAGAAATTACTGAATAAATATTCAGTGATTTGCATTCTATTATGGAAATAATGAATATCTAGCACTCTGCCCCTTGCAGGAATGCAAGTTCCTTTAGAAGATTTAGGAAAACCCATGAGGTAATGAAAAAACACCATAAAATCATACAACAGGAAACAATCAATTGCATAGGGGCACCTGTGTGGCTCAGTTGGTTAAGCGGCTGCCTTCAGCTCAGGTCATGACCCCAGGGTCCTGGGATCGAGCCCCGCATCAGGCTCCCTGCTTGGCGGGAAGCCTGCTTCTCCCTCTCCCACTCCCCCTGCTTGTGTTCTTTCTCTAGCTGTCTCTCTCTGTCAGTTAAATAAATAAATAAAATATTTAAAAAATAATAATAATCAATTGCATAAAGATGACTGCCTTGACGTAGGGAAAAGCTATCCCAGAAAATGGTTGCTATCGGAGAGTTGGTGTGGGAAGATATGGTGGCTGGCTGGAGCTTCGACAGAATGCTTCAACGGAGGAGTGAAACGAGATAAGATCCAAAGAGTTTGTACAGTTTTAATGACAAAGACATGTGAGCGGGATCTTTTAAGTGAGGGCTTTAAAACCTGAAGAATCTCAAGAGGAGAGAAAAAGTTCAACTTCCTGGCCATGAACCGTAATAAAACTACAAATATGAGAAAAGGGAAGAAAAGTTCAAGCAGCAAGAAGTAGGTGGGACTAGAAGCCCTACTCTGGGGGACAAGGCACAGCCATGAGCCATTAGTAGAGACAGGAGAACTCTCTGCCATTCTCCTCTCCTTTTTTTTTTTTTTTTTTTGAAAGAGAACTTTCCACTCTGTCTCCCTCCTACTTATGTCAGCCTGGTTTACTGAGAGTCCTTCTGGACATCCTTCATCCCAGAAGTTTCCTTTTATAAATGGTATCTCTACAAATCTCCATGTTAATCACAAAGTCACACTTAGCCACATCACATATCCTTAAATAATCTTTGTTGGTTCCTTGGGTGCATAGCCATTGCTGTATTTTTCTTTTTTGATATACTTTATATTTAATTAACACCCACACTTCAAATATCCCTTCATTCTGAGTTTAGGCTGTCACGATGTCCGCCATAGATTTTCTGCTGTAACCTCCATCTCTTGGAGCCCATCCATCCAGTCTTTCTTACACATCAATGCTAGATTAGTTTGTTTCTTCTAAGACATACTTTAAGACATAATAATTGAATTTTAAAGCTGGCAAAGATCTTGGACACCTACTCAATTATTTTTTAAATGGTCTTCCTTAGAATACTGGTTGCTATAAATATTCTGCACAAAAATGTACCCCCAAAAAGCTTGGGACTTGCTTCAATCAAGAACTTCCCTTTGAGATTCACAATTGGTATTTGCACACTAATGGCCAACAAGTCCTCCAGTAAAGAAGCCAGCTGAACTTTGTATAATTCAAAGTGACTCCCAAATATGCTGGCTCACATTCTGTGGAGGATATTGCTTGAGTCCCATCACCTCATTTTCCAGATATTCTCAGACCAGGTGAGCTTAAGAAGCTCAACGTAGCCTTTCCTGACCAGGCCCATTACAGAAAAGTGTGAGGTCCCTTTTCATATACTTTCTCACAGCTCCTAGTGTTTGTCCCTTGGACCACCTTTTCACTTTAAATTATTTACTCAATCACTTAAAATAATTCATTCTACATTTGCTCTCCCTGGTGAAGTCCAATCTATTATGAGGGCAGAGGCCATACTTCTTTTATCCACTACTCTCTTTAGTGCTTAACATACATCTGGCACATAGTAGGTGCTCTGTAATTTTGACTGACTGTGTGATCAATGGTATTCTGATGAGTTTGTGGGCAGGGTCTGTGTTATACTCAGCGGCTCCTCCAAATTTGTATAATTATGGCATAACCTTCTTCATCCAATTTGGATGGATTAGTTTTAGGAGGTGACCTTTCATGTTCTGAGTGCTACATAAGCTGATAGAGTACTCAGCCTGAAGAAGCCTTGTGAAACAGGGACGCCTGGGTGGCTCAGTTAAGCATTCGACTCTTGATCTCAGCTCAGATCTTGATCTCTGGGTCATGAATTTGAGCCTCAGATTTGAGCTCCATGCCCACGTCCCTGCTTAAAAAAAAAAGAAGAAGAAGAAGAAGAAGAAGTAGTAAAAGAAGATATCGTGTGAAATGGCCATATTAGTTATGGGGAGACAGAGCCACATCACATACAGGCTGGGAGGAGACCATGGCTGAATTCTTATGTCCTCATAAGATTGTCTAATAAACAAAGGAATGCACAAGGCAACAAAGACCCATGAACCACCCCCAGCTCCACCTGACTTGGTAGTGACTCCAAGAGGTCATGTTGAAGAATAAGTATAATTTGTACTGAGTGCATTTTTATTCTCCTGTTGAACCTCCTGTTAGATCACAGTGTTCCAATTGTACACCTCACCTGGCACAATATTGTCAGCCTTCCAAGATTTTAGATAGATGTCTGACTCTTCCCATTCTTTTTTTTTACCTCCACTTCCCCAAATCCATAACCCTGAGTCCTATTCACTTCTTGCCCTTGTGGTCCCCTTCAGTTCATTCCTTTTAGCTATGGGAGCAATGGCATTTGTGGTATAACAGGAAGATCCCGGGACCTAGAGTCTAAGAAAACAAACAAACAAACAAACAAAAAAAAAAACAGTAGGAGTCCAGAAGTCTCAGTTCTTCCTCTTAGAAACCTTGTGGGAGTGAACAAGGCATCTGCAATTCTGAGCAGCTGCTTCTTTTTACTAACATGTTCATGGTGAAATCTGCCTTGCACAAATCTTAAAACTCTTGAGGGAAAGTGCTTTGTTAACCCCAAAGCCCTCTGTGTATCAGAGTTTTACAAAATTGTCCCTTAAAACTATAATCTGTGGCCCAATATATTTGAGAAAAAACAGATACTATATCCTTCTTGCAGATATTGATAGTGCCCATAAAGAATTAGAGGCTGAGGGGCACCTGGGTAGCTCAGCCGGTTAAGCGTCTGCCTTCAGCTCAGGTCATGATCCCAGGATCCTGGGATCAAGTCCCACATTGGGCTCCCTGTTCAGTGGGGAGTCTGCTTCTCCCTCTCCTTCTGCTACTCCCCCCGCTTGTGCTCTCTCTTTCTGTCAAATAAATAAAATCTTTAAAAAAAAAGAATTAGAGACTGAAAATTCTTGCAGCAAATAAATCTGCTTGATCCAGAGATTCCCCCAAGAAATCTTATTACAAATCCTTTCTGTTTGTTTGTTAATATAATCACATCAACAACTGACGCACACTAGTGTTCCACACAACACACTTTGGAAAATGTTGCCCGAGGCCAGTGTAAGGTGATATCATTGATAATGGGCTATGCTTCCCAGAAACCTGTTTTTGTTTTGTTTTATTTTATTTTAAGGGACCCTTACTTCTTGAACTAATTTGAGTGAGATGCAGTGGGATTATCAGGTACTTTGGCAAAGGAGGAATTTGGGATCAGAGAACCTTCTGGCAACAGGAGAAGGAAGACAGCTGATGCTTTGTCTTGCATGAAAAGCCAGTCCTGTGGAGGCCAACACAAGTCTGTTGGCTCCTTTCCATCACCACCGTGCAGTTCAGGCTCTCATTCTCTCTCCCACAGACTAATTTAACAGCCTCCTAACCAGCCTGTGTCATCTATCTTACTGTTGGCTGTTGCAGGCCATCCTTACAAAACATATCTTTACCATAACAATCCAGAAATCCCACCTTTGAGTCTTTATCCAAAAGAATTGAAATCAGGATCTCAAGGAGATGTTTTCACTCCCACATTCATTGCAGAATTTTTAACAATAGCTACAATGGGGTGCCTGGGTGGCTCAGTCGGTTGAGCTTCTGACTCTTGATTTCAGCTCAGGTCATGATCTCAGGGTTGTGAGATCGGTCCCCATGTCTGGCTCTGCACTTAGCCGAGTCTGCTTCTCTCCCTCTGTCCCTCCCCGTGCTGTTTTCCTCTCTCTCAAATAAATAAATAAATCTTAAAACAAACAAAACAATAGCTACAATGTGGAAACAACCTAAATGCCCACCAACAGGTGAATGGATAAAATAAATGTTGTGTGTATGTACAGGAAATATTATTCAACCTTAAAAAGGAAGAGAATTCTGCTGTTTGTAACAACATGGATGAACTTGAGAACATACTGTCAAGCAAAATAAGCCGGTCACAGAAGGACAAATATTGCTTGATTCCACTTGTATGAGGTATCTAAAATAATCAAACACACAAAAACAGAAATAGAATGATGGTTACCTGGGGCTGCAGGGAGAGGGAAATGGGAAGTTGCTCTTCAACAGGTATAAAATTTCAGGTATGCAAGAGGATCAAGTTCTAGAGATCTGCTGTATGACTTTGCGCCTTTAGTTCAAACTACAGTACTTATATTTAAACATTTGTTAAAAGGGTAGATCTCATGTTAAATATTCTTACCATAATAAAAAGAAAATCAGCCTTGGCCCTTGTTTGCATGAGAATCCAATTTGGCTTTTCTTGTTTTTGTTTTTATTTTTGTTTTGTTTTATTTTAATGAGATGAAGTCTAAACTCCTTAGCAAAGAATCCTTGACCTTTCACCATCTGATTGTAACCCATCTTACCAACTTCATCTCTGATCTGATCAAGACTATACCTTACCTATTCTGAACATTGACAGTTCCCTGAATGTGACACACCTGTCCACGTTGCCAGACCTTTGCACACATCTGCCCAGAATGCACTACATCAAGTTTTTTTTTTGGCACATGCCTTCAAAACCTGTTGTCAATATTCACTCATCTGTGACTGCTCCAGGCCGTTAACTTCTCTCTTTGTAGTCATTAGGCTTATTACTACATTGACTATAGGTGATGTTATATATCAACCCTTAGCATTGAGATGTTGATTCACTTTAGAGTTCGTCTTCGTCTGCTCAGGCTGCCATAACAAAATGTCATAGATGGAGTGGCTTAATTGACAGAGATTTATTTTCTCACAGATCTGGAAGTCCCCAATCATGGAGTCAGTATGGTCAGGTTCTTAGTGAGGGCCATCTTCCTGGCCTGCAGACCCCTGACTTCTTTCTGTGTCTCCACATAGTGGAGAAAAGAAGCTTTGGTGTCTCTTTCTCTTCTTATAATATCACTAATCCCATCAGGAGGGCTCCTCCACCAAGACCTCATCTAAACCCAGTTACCTCTCACAGACCCCACCTCATGACACCATCCCATTGGGGGTTAGGCCTATAACATCTAAATCTGGGGGAGACACAAACATTCAGTCCATAACAGAGTTAGTCGTTTGTGTTTCCTAAGTGTGCGGCAGACAGCAAGTAGATGACATGTGTTAGGCACTTAGTAAATTTTCATGGATAAATACATGGCCAAGCCAACCAACCAACCTAATTCTAATGAAGAAGGGGAAGTGGTGAATTACTTCAAGAGAGTCACACAGAGAAGATGAAGTTGTCTCTATCAGCCCAGGAGACAGAAGCAAGAAGTATTAAGTTAGCAAAGAAACCCATCTAGGGGTCTGGAGCAGAAGGAAGTCAGAGCAGAAATGTGTCTCTCCTAAGTGCCAGAAGCAAATGACACAAAATGACTTTACTGGACATCTTGGATTTATCTGTTCTGTGTGGTTAATATATCATTTTTGCCTTTATATACTTTTGGAATCTCAGTGTAAATATGTTTGGCCTTCTCTGACTTAAAAGGAAAAATAAAAGGATGTTAGGCAGCTGGGCAACAACGTTTTCAAAGAAAATTCCCTAGCATTTCAGTCTTGGGACTACAATATGCTAAGTTTATCTAATTGATTAATTCTGTTAAAAGAGTCCTTTGGGTTTGATAATTTCAAAAGAAACAAGAAATATATTCCTTTAAAATCATTGCACATAGGCGCCTGGGTGGCTCAGTTATTAAGCGTCTGCCTTCGGCTCAGGTCATGATCCCAGAGTCCTGGGATCGAGCCCCGCATCAGGCTCCCTGCTCCACGGGAAGCCTGCTTCTCCTTCTCTCACTCCCCCTGCTTGTATTCCCTCTCTTGCTGTCTCTCTCTCTGTGTCAAATAAATAATTAAAAATGTTTAAAATCATTGCACAAATTGCATCTCCTCAGGTCACTATGGGATACGGGTTCAATCCTGTTCATTTAATACATGTTAGTTGAGTGTCTACAATATGGCACGCTCATAGGTACTGGGTTCAGGGCAATGAGCAAAGTCAATGCTAAAGAATGAGCTGTTTGTCTCTGGGCAACTCAGGAGATAGTCTCTACCAATTAAAGAGGCTGATGCCTATTTGTTACTTCCTTAAATGGCTGAAGGAGCTGTTGACTGCTGGCTGCTTTGCTCAGGAAACCACCATATTTGCAAATACGAATGCATATTTACATTCTGATGAATAATGAAGGTTATTTATTGCATGTGTTTGAAATAATGGTTGATTTTGGAGTGTTGTTCATAAAACCTGCATCAAAAAGTGTGTTATGGCCTGACGTTTTCATTGCAGTTCAAGTAAAATAGTCCTTGGAAATTGTCTTTCTACCAAATTGCAATCATAAAGGCAAGGGTTCAGACTGGGAGAATCACTTCATATTGTGAACTTCTGGATAATATATAACATAAAGAGTTTAATTGAATCATTCACTTGGGTTTTTGCCCAGAAAAGTGGGAATTTAAATGCTGATACAGCTTCAGCTTCCAATGACACCAGTCAGCACTCCTTAGATTAGATGTAAATAATCCTATTTGTGGATACGCAATACGATAGGAGTATGCTTGTCTGTAAACTTGCTAGCAAAGGTAATTAAATAATTCCATCATGTCTTAATACATGCGAAAAAAAGTCACTGACCTCAAAGTAAGATTTGATATGTATTTTCCTCTGGCTACTAGAAGAAAACACTGAATTTTTAGCAACCTTTATCTTACTTTGGAACTGCAGAAGCAAGATAAAAAGCACATGCGCTCCTGAGTGTGCACGCACACGCGAACACACACACACACACACACACACACACACACACACACAGAGCTCAGAAGTTACCATGGCAACATTAATATCTGCTCCTGACCCATGTTTGGAGAAGTTTGTCACAAACACAGTCCAACCTGACTGGACCTTGTGATTCTTCTTTCCTGGGATTAGAAACTTGAATTTGGTTCAAATTCTACATTTTAAAGTTCATCTTGATTTAAATTCTGAATTTCTCAAGTCCTGTTCCTGAGCCCCAGCCTTATCTCAGTGTTCATAGGAAAATAAATCAGCTACAGTGTCACTTAGAACGTTGTAATCCAGTGAACACACAACAGGAATGAAATGCATCTCAAAATAGAGGTTGTTCCAACAAAGTTGCTTTGGGGGGGAGCTTGTTTAGAAAGAACTCTCCTCGATATGTATAAAATAGGGCCTTGTTCATGTGGTTAGAAATGGAATCAATTTATAGACAAAATATTTTATGGAAAGAAAGGAAGATGTTGATTGGAGCACTCTTTCTCCGGAAATCCATTTCCCTGGATCATAAGGACAGTGATATTAATCAGTGTATTTTGGCATCAATTTAGATCCTCATTCTTGATTCTTCACCTTCATTATGATTATTCCTTCTCAGCCTCTGTTTTTGCTTCCTCATTCATTCATTGTTTGAATGTTGGGGATACCAAGGGCACCATCCCTGGTCTGTTTCCCCCCTTAATGGGTGTTCTTATCCCAAGTGATATTAGTCACTGAAAAGCCTACAATCTGCAACCATCCACATCACTCATAACTGTGTCTCCAGCAAGACCTCCTTTCAAACTTCACTCTGTTTCTAAGTTTATTGTCTCCATCTGATTTTTTAACCAGCACTCACCATTGCTTTCCTCAAGTCAACTTCTCCATGTCAGTCAGTTGCTCCTCATTCTTTTTGATATTTAGACTTCCATATTTAAAGTTATATGACTCATTCTCTTCACCTCCAGGTTTTCCTTTTCGTGCAGTATCAGTCTTTTTTGTCCTACTTCACTAACATGTCTAGAAATGTCACCCCTTCCATGTCCTCGATGCTGCCTTTAGTCTTTCCCTCATCATCACTCTCAGGGGCTTTTTCAAAGGATTTCTTTTTCTTTCTTTTTTTTTAAGATTTTTATTTGTTTATTTGTCAGAGAGAGAGAGAGAGCACAAGCAGGAGCAGTGGCAAGCAGAAGAAGAAGCAGGCTCCCCACTGAGCAAGAAGCCCGAAGCAGGACTTGATCCCAGGACCCTAGGATCATGACCTGAGCCAAAGACACACTTAACTGACTGAGGCACCCAGGCGTCCCTCAGAGGATTTCTGAGATGGATTTCCTGCTCCCTCCCCCATACCGTTCTCTACACTGGCCCAAATAATCTCTAGAATAAAATTTGTACTATGCTGAGAATTTTTCCATGACCCTCCCATTGTGGGCACCACGAGGGCCATTGCCTTGGTCATTTTGCCGTTTCTTAACTCTCCCCTACTCTGGGCCATGTGCTTCTCCTGCGCCCTTCCTTTCTCCATGTCTTAGATCAGGAGTCTTGAATTGCAGTGTCTCCTGGGTACTTAAGCAGGTGTAGGCTGATATGAAGTCATGGGGGAATATGATAAGCTAGAGACTGTGTGTGCAATCCCAAACAATTAAATATCATTTTAAAAACACTGCTAGGCATCAAACTCCTCTGTGGGCTAGATGCTGTCTTTGGGAGGCTGTCATAACCTCTGCTTGTGCTCTGGCCACACTCAAAGGTTTACATCCTGTGAATGAACTAGGCTCTCTGGAAGCTCTGGGCATTTTCATGCACATTCTTTGCTGGATATCTATAAAGGTGAAATCTTCCTCCTGAAGAAGGCTATCTCTCTCTCCATTTCCTGTAACTAATTTCATCAATGAAGGAGGCCACCCAATCTCTTCCCCACCTAGTGCTTCTAAGTCCATCTGTGTCCTGCCTCTCTGGGGCTTTAACTTTGCTGGAATAGATGGGCCAAAGTGGTTAAGGTGGTGTACAGTCTCTTTCTAAACTTGCAAATAACAACAATCAAGTTTAACATTTGTATGGCGCGTGATGTCTTCCTAAGCACCGTCACACATTCTTCTGGAAAGAAGAACTTTAAGAGGCATGAAGAGAGCAAGAGGGAAGTGAAGAAAACATTTGCAGGCAGTGGGCAGAGGACTGTGCTGTTGGTATAACAATAGCAAAAAAAGAACAAATTAAACCATCATTTTATCTTATAGAGGTCTCTAGAATCACTTCCAACTTTCAAAAATGTGAATGATCACCCAGAATCTACTTTATGGATTGACTACAGGTACAATGTGCCCTAAATTTGTTTTTCAAAAGCACATACCAAGTTTTTTTTTTTTAATTATAGCCATATCATGCTTCTATGAAGGTTTCATATTTGAATTTATGGAATTGTTATATTGAAATGGAATTGTGTTACACCTTTAAATCTCAAGTGGCTACTAATATTTTATTAAATACAGCTGCCACTAGGCAATAAAAATCTCCAAGGGGCCAAAAAAAAAAAAAAGTGCGGTGTTTTTCATATCTGCTTTCTTCTTGCAGAAGCCATATGCTAGTAATACGTATATGCTGTCTGGCGTTCAATATACACTCCAGCTCTGTATATAGTTAGCCTAGAGCATTACACACCACCTGCATAATTTCAAAACACTGAACACTAGATGTCACAAAACAAAACCCTGTGCTGTGCTCTCGAGCACAAATGCATTTACAGTTGGTTAATGAGATATACAGAAAGCTGCTGGAAAGCCAAAGAAGTTAATTTCATTATACAAGTTTAGGAAATAATGGTGGACTTTTGAGGACAGATATTCTGCAGCCATAATTAGCTTTAAGATAAATCCATTTGGTATGCATTTGGTTTTTCATTAGGACATGCATTTTTCCTCCCATGTGCAGTGTTTGAAAGGTTTACATTACATAAAATTAGGGTTGTATAAACTGTGTGCTTCATCTCTTTTTCTAATGTGATTGTGCCTTCCCCAGAACACAGTAGCCTAAATGAGAGCCCCCATTGTATGCCATGCACGTCAATAAATACAGAACATGAATGTGAATCAATATTGTGTTAGTATTGGGATTAAGCAAGCTATTTTCTCCTCCTATTTTTTTTTCTTTGGGGGAGATGAATATGAGTAAATAAAATGAGTGTTTGTCTGAAACTGTGTTGGGGGATTAGGCTTTGTGTTTTCCTTTGGAGGAGCAGCATGCCAACTGGCAGGCCCTGGCTAGCTACCTGGGCCAAGCCTAGAAAACGAGATGCTCACCCTTGTAGCAGCCAGGACTGCTGCTTTGAAGGACGCAGGGAGGCGGGCCTCGTCCAGCCCAGAAAAACCAGGTGCTTCTTCTGTAGCAGCAAAGGTTATGCTTCATAGGACTTTGTTTTCTCTCCGCAAATTAAAGGACAATTTATGAGTGTCTAGACAGGAATTAATCGGAATAATATTGGCTGCTTTTGACCCGAGAGTGCTATTACAATAAAGCATATACAACACAAATATAGGACAAAATCATTTATATAGCCTATTATCATGCCAGCATCCAGAGGCACCTTACAATAATAAAATGATTTACAAAAGAAAACACTAACAAAAACATATCTCTGATGATGAATGGCTTTGAAAAGCAAACTTAATCTGTTCCTGAAGTTATAGTTAGAGAGAGAGTCTCTGTAAGTGCTTACAAGATAAGGAGATTTTAAATGATGGCAAAATAATAAAACAGATTGGTGGGGGAGGGGGGCTGCGGATCTAGGACAGAACGAGTTTCTACGATTTATACGAAGTCAGTATGTGAGACTCTTCCAAAATCCCTGGAAGTACTAAACCAAGAGAAAATATGTTCAAATCTAAATGTATTAAATGCCCGTGAAATAGAAACAGAAATTTTGTGCACATACAAAGAGAGAAGAAAAATGCAAGCTTTTTCCATGAAAAAAAATGTTATAAAGTTCAGATATGGAAAAAGTATACAAATGTCTTATTTCTCAGGAAATTAAAAAGAAAACAAACAAAAAACAATGTTCTTGAATTTGCCAGGTAAGGGTAGAAAATATTTGAAGAATTAAACAATTCATAAAAAAAAATTCAATATGTTACCATTCTCCTCTGCCAAAAACAACCTCAGTTGTGATGAATACACCACAACCTGACTTAGTTGTCTACTTTCTGAATTTAGATAGTTTACTGAATGAAAATGAATTTTTAAATTTAATCTGTTTTTCGATTGAATGCAACTTTTTTTCTAAACATGAAGAAAATATGATGTACTGTTTATCATTATTTCTTAAGGAACACCACCTTATTCTACAAAGCTTGGAAAATACAGAATAGTATCAAAAAGAAAGCAAGATTCATACATGATCTCCAATTCCAGAAATAACCACTGCTAATATGTTGATGCATTTTTTTCTTTCCAAAATGGAATTTTTTTCAAAATTAACTCGAAATTAATTCCAGCTTAATTTCAAGCTGGAAGAATGAACTACTCCTATAAAAACTCCTGCCACATCAAGGAGAGGTGAGAACTATGGTATTGGGGCAATTGATTTCCCTTCAATATTTTTTCCTATCCTGATAATTGTTGCGAAACTATTTTAATTGAATTATCTTAGTTTCAATGCTGTCATTTCATTTAGGAAAGAGAGACAAAGCTATCTTTTTTAAAACTCAATTTTAATATTTATATTTATATAAAATTATTAGCTTCAAGGTGTACAATATTTTTCCATTTACATTCTTTTTTTTCTAAAGTAATGTTAACTAATAAATTTAATCACTTATGTACACACACCATATATACTGGTATATATTACTGATATATATATATATATATATACATAATTTATCTTCTTCCTACTTTCCAACTTTAAGAATAGAAACGTTTCTACTCTTCTCTATCTGCTTGCACAAAAAAATTTAAAAAAAAATGGGGCAGGACACAAGAGGTTATATTTCTGGTTTTGTTCTAGCAGCCCAGCCCTGAATGAGCTTAATCAGCTGAGAACATGACTGTAAAGGGTGGGCTCCTGTGTCTAACTCTACTGAGCGATGGCTTTCTGTGACCTGGGGAGTGACACCCTCTGTCTTACTTCAATATGAATTATTTCAGAGGGGTTTGATTGTGAATTGCTAACGGGTTCTAGGGAGAGAAAGATCAAGGCCAAAATCTTCACAAAGAAGATACAATGCAAATAATAATGTGAATACTGTCAGACAAAAGGCTCTTAATTTGGATTTTTCTAAATCATTTGCTGCCTCTTTGCCTCTTAAATTTGTAAATCACACTTAAAGATGGGAGAAAAACTCACCTCTCCACCCACAACACAACTTACCCTCTTCTCACTTATTATGTGATTGCCAAAATCAATTCCACGGGCCCTCTGAATCATCTCGCTTTTTCTTTTCCTATCCCCCCAAAGACATAGACCCAGTTTTAAGGGCAATCGTACTTTATCATATATTTGCTTTTTCTGTGTATTTCTTTACTTATTTTGCCAATCCATGGCTTTTGATGGTGGTGATTACCCACTTGGTCAACTACTTCCTTTTAAGAAAATGAAATAGAAAATGAGCATTCGTATTAGAGATCAGAGGGACAGACTGATCTATCGACTCTCATCATCATCTAAATCTTGATCTGGCCTTTTGAGGACTTTAGGATTACAGATATAAACTCAATGCCAACAGATTGTTGTGGTTTGCTGCTACTCTCAAGAGTCGTGTCAACTGAATTGACTTCCACTACCTCCTACTAACTTGGAAATCCTTTGCTTCTTCTTCCTGCAAACTTGACTAAACTACCTTTCTTAAGTTTCTCAATTATGTTGTGTTCTTTGTTACAGCAGCTTAATCCTACCCTAATACATTTAGGAAATAGACCAGCTTCACAGGGACCCCAAAGAGTAAGGTGAGAAGATAGTCCTAGTGAGAAGCTCTTGGAACTGAACTCCAGTGGGAGCCTGCAATATCTCAAAACTAAAAGGATTTGTCATTCTTTTCTCCCAAAATGGTTCTTTATCTATGATGATTTTTTAAAACATAAGTGTTCATATTTCCCATTCTATGTAATGATTTACTTGGAAGAATTCTGTGTTTGCTTGTTCCTTCTAATGAACTATAAAATATTAGGGTTTCATTTGTTTTCTTTCAACAACAACAAAATGTCCTTTGTAGCTCATCGTAATGAGTTCTCATTCCCTAATATGTCCTGGTGGAGAGAGGAGTTCCTGCCCACCTCAGGCACTTTGTACACTTGCCTGGGATACACTCTAAAGAGGTTCCCAAGAGCACCACAGGGGGTTGAAGAAATCATTCCAGAGCTCACAGCAACCTGGAACTCTTTAGAGGCAACACTGCATAGTGGTTAATGGGTTGGACCCTAGAGTCAGATAGCCTCAAGGTGAATCTTTGGCATTCAATATATCAGCTGTGTGAGCTTGGGCACAGAGTTTAAATGTCTGTGCCTTGGTCTAAAATGGAGATAAGAGATAGCAGCAAATATTGTTAAGATAATTTATCTATACCTAAAGAATTTAGAATTGTGCCTGACCCGGATCTTGGTGCTCAAAAAAATGCTAGCTCTTATTAGTAATTGCACCCCACCTCATACTGGTCTAATTCTTTCTGAGCCACTTTTGAAATGTTTTTTCTTTCTTTTTTTTTTCTTTTGTACAAAGACTGTTCCATCATTTGGAGAAATAAACTCTTTTAGATAAAAGTAACCTGGAATGAGGGGTGCCTGGGTCGCTCAGTTTGTTGAGCATCTGACTCTGGATTTCTACTCAGGTCGTGATCTCAGGGTCCTGAGATACAGCCTCTGTGCTCAGTGGGGAGTCTGCCTGAGATTCTCTCCTTCT
This sequence comes from Callorhinus ursinus, assembly GCF_003265705.2. Taxonomy (NCBI): domain Eukaryota; kingdom Metazoa; phylum Chordata; class Mammalia; order Carnivora; family Otariidae; genus Callorhinus; species Callorhinus ursinus. The sequence continues at coordinate 1,409,294 of NW_027397109.1, forward strand.
TCCTCTGCCCCTTCCCCTGCTCATACTCTCTCTCCCTCTTTGTCTCCCTCTCTCTCAAATGAATAAATAAATCTTAAAAAATAATAATCTGGAATTATTGTCAGACCTACTTAAATTGGGATTTCTGCCCTTTATCCAACATGTGACCTTGAACCCAGGAATTTAGCTCTTGGAATGGAGATTTTCTTATCTTTTCTTATCTGTGGCTCTCTCTCCAAGATTTTCTGAGAAAAAATGAGACAATATACAAAAAGCACCTAGCACTAAATAAATGTTGACTTGAACAAAAATCTGTTTTATCCTTCCCCACGTATGTAAAGTTGGAATGCTGTACTTGTTACATGCACACTTTTTTGAAGTTTGTTCTTGTGTTGGCCTGGGAAATCAACCAAGCGCTACCTACTCAAATTATCTCTAAATTATTGTGATAGACATTACTAGTTGCTCACTCAACAGCCAATACCCACTTCCTCTCCAGCTCATTTTTTCCAGTGCAGTGATATACCCAACCCCAAGCCACTAATAACTGCTTAACTTGATCACAACAATCTTGGTGAATTATCTGGTGTCACTTGCAGCTGGAGGTAGGCAATTACACAGAAAAAAAAAATTGTTAGAGGGCTCCAGGAAAAGATTTTACTCACTGATAAAAGAAAAGGCTCCTTCTGTACTTGGCCTTCACTTTCTGTCTTGAATGCATTTGGGGAGGGTTGAGCCACCTGGATGTGTGGTAGGCATCTTGTAATCAAGAGGCAATACTAGGGGCGCCTGGGTGACTCAGTTGGTTAAGCATCTGACTCTTGATCTCAGCTCAGGTCTTGATCTCAGAGTCGTGAGTTCAAGGCCCACATGGGCTCCATGCTGGGTGTGGAGCTTACTTAAAAAAAAAAAAAAAAAAAAAACGAGGCAATACTGAAGAAGGTAGAGCAAAGTGTTGGAAAGTCCTTAATGTCATTGTGTAGCTGCTGCACTGACTGTGGAACCAGCCCTGTTTCTGAATAGGAAGATAATTAAACTGCTTTAGCCACCATTAACCCATTAACTGGATATGCCGTTAGTTTCAGTTGATACAATTATCTATCTCTAAAGCTCTTATTTGCTCAGTTTTGCTCTCTGGCTTCTTTTATCTGCTGGATAAGTGATGTGTCATGGTATTAGATAGAAAGATAGATGATAGATAGATAGATAGATAGATAGATAGATAAAGAATTCAAAGGAATAAAGAAATGTCAAGATGTTTCCAGAGTCAGATGAGAGACTACATTTCTATAAATAAACCTTAGGCTTCCTAGAGAAAGAGTAAAAAAATTAATAATGGTATCACAATAAAAGCTATCAGTGAGGGGTGCCTGGGTGGCTCAGTCAGTTAAGTGTCTGCCTTCAGCTCAGGTCATGATCCCAAGGTCCTGGGATCGAGTCCTGCATTGGGCTCCTTGCTCAGTGGGGAGTCTGTTTCTCCCTCTCCCTCTGCCCCTCCATCCTGCTCATGCTCACTCTCTCTGTCTCAAATAAATGAATAAAATCTTTAAAACAAAAAAAGCTGTCAGTGATTCCACTTTCTTTCTTGCTAGGCTTGTGACTAAGCCTTTACCTGTATTATTTGTCTTAATCCTTACAACAACTGTAGAGGGAGACATTTTCTGTTCCCACTTGACAGATGAGGAACCTGAGATTTAAAAAATCTAGGTTTCCCAGCCTGTCCTCCAGATTTCACATATCCCCCTTTACCCCTTCATCTTTTTCCGTGTTAGTCCCACCAATCCCTACCTATCCTGCAGTACTGAAGTGAAACATCACTTACTTTCATGACCCCAGGCTAGATCATATTCTTTGTGACCATGAGCTGTGAGCAACTTCGGTATCTCCTTCACGGTCTTCCACACATTTGCTGTCATTTAATTTGCTTGTAATTATCCCCACCTGTTTCTTGGGAGGATTCACCATGTCTACCCTGCTCACTGTAGCCACAGGGTTTGGCTCTAGCCTTGCTTATGACACTAGTCATTCACAACTTTCTTGTGTCCTCAGCACTGTTTAGAATTCTAGAACTTTTGGGGTACCTGTGTGACTCAGTTACGCATCTGATTCTTGATTTCAGCTCCGGTCATGATCTCAGAGTAATGAGATCGAGCCCCACAGTGGGTTCCCTGCTCAGTGGGGAGTCTGCTTGAGTTCTCTCTCTCCCTCTCCCTCTGCCCCCTCCATTTTCTCTCTCTCTCAAATAAATAAATAAATCTTTAAAAAAAAAAGAATTCTAGAATTTTTCACAGCAAGTGAAAAGGAAATTTGAAGGTTCAGACTACCTTGAGAGTGCCTATAACGCTCGATCATTATCCCTCTGGTCACTTGTGTATGCTTCCACACTGTGTCTCTAGCTGTGTCAGTAGGCCACCATGGCTCTATTCTGGGATTCAGTAAGCCAGGTTCTAGTACCCTTCTGAGACACAGCTTCTAACTTGAAGCGATTGCACTCACTGTACCTTAAAAGCCTGGGAGCTCTTCAGATCAGCAGTTCTCCCTACAGAGTTGTGGGGAAGGCTGCAAAATGTTATCCAGTCACCCTTCTGTCCTTCTTTTTAGTAACAGAGTCTCCCTTCCTGAGCTTTAGGTAGCAAATGGCCACCCAGCTAACAACTACATTTCTCAGACTTACCGGTACCTTGTTGTGGCCATGTGCCTGTTCTTGCCAATTGAATGTAAGCAAAATATGATGCACATAGTTCTCTCTTTACCTCCTTGTCCCCACCACTTCACTTGCCTTCTCCCTGTGGGTTGTAACAAAGTCACAGAACTTGTTAGCCAGGTTTTCCAAGCAGTAAGATAGTATTGAAGATGAGCCCAGGATTCTTCAACTCCCTGCAGCACCCACACTGCCTAGTTGCCTCTGAACTACTCTATGAGAGATACCACTTTTTAGCTTGTTGGAGTCATGGTGTTTTTGCTTCTTTTTATTATCCAACTTAAGCCTATAGACCAACTAAGGCAGATAAATATATGTAGTTGCAACAGAGAGAAACTTTACACATCAATAGACATTTGATGGAACTTCTGGGGAGTTTATAGAACATCAGTGCCAAGTGTTGTGGCCCATGGGTCTAGAGCTGACACTCTGCATTACCTAGAATGACTGGATACATTGACTTTATCAACTACCCCCAGCACAGTAACTCTCAAGTGAGTTTCCAACAGCTGTCCTTGACCTTCCTAGGTAGCTGCACAGGGAAGCAACATACTTGAGCAAAGAGAGGTGAGGTACTCCATCTAGTATCAGGAGGCTTAAATGTTGGTAATGATCGATGGACTTAACTATCAGTTTTTCACTGGTGTTCATATTAGCTTCTGTCCTGTCTTTTCAACAGATTCTGCCAAGTTCTGGGGGAAGGTGGTAGTATTGGAGTGGTGGGGTGTGGGAAGGATGGTGTGACTGGGTGATAGACCTGGGGGATGCTATGTGCTATGGTGAGAGCTGTGAATTGTGTAAGACTATTGAATCACAGACCTGTACCTCTGAAACAAATAATACAGTATATGTCAAAAAAAAAAAAAGAAGATAGTAGGGAGGGAAAAATGAAGGGGGGGGAATCGGAGGGGGACACGAACCATGGGAGACGATGGACTCTGAGAAACAAACTGAGGGTTCTAGAGGGGAGGGGGGTGGGGGATGGGTTAGCCCGGTGATGGGTATTAAAGAGGGCACGTACTGCATGGAGCACTGGGTGTTATACGCAAACAGTGAATCACGGAACACTACATCAAAAACTAATGATGTAATGTATGGTGACTAGCATAACATAATAAAATAAAATTTAAAAAAAATAGTTAAGTAAGTCTGTTGTAAAGAAACTGAAAGACAAGGTCCCTAATTTTCCTGCCTAAGTAATGGCTGCCTAACAGTAATGTAGCGATGGTTAAATGCCGATTCTGATTCTCATTCTTCCCTATCACGATGGTCATGGCTGCATGGGTGACCAGGTATGCGTAGATGATGTAGGAAGGGAATGACCCCATGAAGACCATGACAAAACTTAGGTTCAACCATGCCATCAGGAGAAACCAGTACCAATGGGATACATGTGGGAGGGCAAAGTGGAGACGTTTGAGGACAAATGTGGCCCCTAGAAATGGCAGCGGGAAGAGCAGAGCTAACTTGTAATAAAAGAAAGATTTCAATCATCATGGTTAAGGATGCTGAATTTGGTTCAGCCTCTGCCAGAATCAAGGAAGTGCTTAAATTAAGGATGAGAAGTGCAGGCATTTTGCTCATGGGAGGCTTTCATGGCTGTTTTTATTGTTATCCTCACACCATTTGGTTATATCCCCTCCAGGATGGCATGAGCTGAGAAACCTGGACCACATTTATAATATATAAATATCTACATGTAAAGCAAATCTTCATTATTTATCATAGAGGTCTGCCTGGGAATCATAATAAACAATTATATAGTGAGCAGTGGGACAGGCATAAGAGTGAACTGAACACGTCCCCATTCAGCAATAAAGAAAAACATTCTGGGGTCAGGCCAAGATCCTCTGGGGATCTTTTTCACAATAACAAACTAGACAGACATGTTTTAGTCTCAATGTGCATTTCAGAATGATGGTCCAAGTCAATTTTAGGGATTTTAAGTTGATATAAACATACTGATACTTGTGTTCTCAACCTAGCATATGCAGAACATCAAGAATTGGATGTTCACCAAATAAATAATTCAAATTTGTGGACAAAAAATAATCAGGAAATAAGTTCCTGAATATGTGAAGCTATTAACAAAATCTGAGTGTGAGGCAAATATAAGTCAATTAGCCTAAGAACTTGGAGAGATAGGAACAGCCAATCAAAATGTTCATACAAGAGGCAAATTGAGTGAGTAATATACATAAATGATTGATTTTTTTAAATATAAGAAACAATGGAGTATATCCATTTATTTTTTGTGTTTACTTACGGCTCTATGAATGTTTTCTCTATCTAACTATCTTATCAGTTCCTTGGGAACTTAGACTTTATTTATAGGGCCTGGCCACCAGGAAGCGAAGCAACATCTCCAGATGAGATGGATATGACTTAGAGGATTGTGTGGGATGGAAATCAGTGTATCGGTCCCAGAGCAGAATGAAATAAGCCTGAAGGGTTGGAGATGAGGGCCAATCATGGGAGGCCCAGTAGCATTTATTTTATGATTTTCTCAGTTTATAGTCATAGGATAAGTTCACCACTTCAAAATTCTAAATATATTGGTATCTGTGATCACTATTTCTTAAATATTCACCAACTGAGGTCTTGGTTGCTAATTAGGTGGGTGGATTTTCCATAAAATTATGAAAAACATAGCTACGAAGAATAGAGTAAGTATATGTATAGTTTGTTGTGTATCAGGGACTCCATAAATACTGATGAAGATAACCTGAAGCCTTGGAATCTAGTGGGTCTAACCTTATAGAACATTTATGCAAGTTTTCTCCTTTAGTCCTCACAGTTAAGTTTGGACATAAAAGCTACGATTATCCCTCTGTTGCAAGTGAGGAAACCTGTATACAGCACTGATTGCATGGATGGTTTTGCCAGTCTTCTGAAATTCTAGTAATCTTTGAACACAAATGATGAATAAGTAATTTAAATTTGCAGAAAGACCAACATTCAAATAACAATATTACAAATAGTGTCTATTTATTTGGAAAGGATCTCTATTTTTATATCTGAAGACAGAGACTCGAGCCATCTTTTTAAATTTATCATGAAATTACAATAAATTTTGGTTTCATGTAATATAAGACATTGAATTCCTAAAAGAAATCCAGAGTCTTGGACTAATGTCCATGGTTTATAACTGTTATAGGAAGGTTGAACTAGGGCTTAGTCTACCAGCTGATCTTAACTTGAAGGTGTAAAGAAAACACATCATTCAAACTCACAGTGCATGAATTAATGTCTTTCTGTCACCAACTTCTTTTTTTCCCCTACTCACTGGGTCAAGGGCCCCATGGCCTCTCCTTTCCTCTCTGGGGAACTTTGGAAAATACTTTTTCAAAAAACATGGCTTTTGAGTTGCTAGCACCTGTATTTTGTCTCAATCAAGAAGGGTCTGCTTGTTCAGAAAATATTTCTTTAAGAAGTTGAGAATGATTTTGGTGCCCACCAGTTGAGAATATAAACTTGCCCACTTTAATCTTGGTCATGAGAAAGGTGACCATATAATTTACTGTCCAAACCTAGACACCTTTGGGAGAAAGGGCTAGGAATAAGAATTACACTGGGACAAAAGGTAGATATTTGTCACAGCAATAGAGGGGCGGGTATACGAGTTTTGTGAATCAAATTAGGGATGGTTTTCCTTATCCTCAAATACTGGGAAGTGACCAAAATTTCTAAATAAAGTAAAATAGCCAAATGTATGTTTTGAAAAGATGGATCACACACAGATCACGACACTGTACACAGGCCAAAAGTGACTGCAGATTTTTAAAAAAAAAATGGCTAAGAAATATGATGGTAGCCAAGACTATGATGGGGCAATGGACATGAATAGTATTCAAAGTATTCAGATCTGAAAAGTCTACTGAGGATAAAAAACACAACTGAACATGCAGATGGTTTAGATGGGGTTAGCAGATAAGGGAGAGGGAAGAGCAAAGGATGACTCCTTTATGACTCATCTAACTGTATTGGATGGTGATGCCATTTATTGGGAATTGGCAGAGAGCTAAGATGGTGGGTGGGGTAGTGAAAAGTGGAGATCTTGAGTTCAATATTAAACACATATGTTAAAAAATTAGAGACATTCCAGATGATATTTGTATTAGACAGGGTTCTACAGAGAAACAGGATATATACATATATGTATAAGAATATTTTTAAAAAATATATATATAGACATTTATTACAAGAAATTGGTCATGTAGTTATGAAGGCTGACAAGTCCCAAGATCTGCAGGGTGAAGCTGGAGACTCAGGAGAGCCAATGGTGAAGTTCTAGTCCCAAGAGCAGTAGGCTCAAGACCCAGGAACAGCTGATGTCTCAGTTCAAGTCCAAAGGCAGGAAAAAAGCCAACAGCCCAGTTCAAAGGAGGAATTTCTTACTTGCAGGAGAGTTAGCAACTAAGTTCTATTCAGACCTTCAACTATTGGATGAGGCCTACCCACACGAAGGAGGGAGTTCTGCTTTACTAAGTCTACCAAGAAATCTAAAGATGTTACTCTCATCTAAAAATACCCTCTGAGGAATACACAGAATAAGGTTTGACCAAATATCTGGATATCCACCGCCCAGTGAAGTTGACATATAAAATTAACCATCACAATGTTTCAATAGAATATACAGATTTGAACTCAAAGAATTGATAATTGAAAATATTACCCATGCAAAGATGGTAACTAAACACCAGACCTTGATAAAATTGTCCCTGGAAGAGATGAGAGTTTAATTTAATTTAATTTCCTGAACTCCCCAATCATCATCATCATCATCACCATCACCATCCCTCATAAGATATAAAGCATATTCCTCCCCAAGTTATAAATCTTTGCCTAGATTAGTCTAAGAGCCTACTCTCTGGGCTCCCTGCTTTCACCCTAGGCCATCTTCAGTCTCTTCCTAATACAAAAACACAGAGCCCTTTACACAAAGTTTCATCATGAAGCTCTTCTGCTCAGAATACTCCAATGGCTTGTCATCTCACTCCCAGTTAGACCCAGAGTCCTTCCAGTGACTCACAAAGCCTTAGTCCCTCTGGACTCATCTTCCTCTCCTTTCCTATTTGCTAATTCCCATTCTGGCGTACTGGCCTTCTTGCTGTTCTTCAAACAGTATCAGTGATGCTCCTGTCTTTTTTGTTCCTCTTTACTTGATTGGCTCTTCTCCCAGGAATCTGCAAGATTTGCTCCCTTACCTTCTTCAGATCTTTATGCAAAAGGCATCTTTATAGGACATCTTCCCCTGACACTTTTTGAAAATCTTTCCACCTCCCCTACCTTCTCCCACCCCCACTCTCCCACATTCCCCATCCCCTTCTTTGTTTTATTTTTTTCTTCAACACTCATCATCCAGCACTTTCTACACACGTGCAGACACCCATGCGTGTCTATATACATTCATTGACATTGACTTGCTTTACTTATTTATCTTGCTTCTTTTCCTTATTTCTCACTGGAACATAACCTCCATATGAAGGAGTTTTATCATTCCTCCTGGCTGTAACGGGATGCTTAGAACTGTGCCTTTGCATATAGTAGGAGCCTAATAAATATTTAGTAAATGAAAAACTGGAATTAATCAATAATCAACTAAATTAAACTCTGCATTACCATGTCTGTTATTCCAGGTATTTATGTAACATGGCTTTATGTTAAAAATGAGCCTGTTTATTATTTCCAGATTGAGGGGTGGGCAGGGGAAGGTGCTATAAATCAAACTTTCAGGTCAACCATGTGGTATGGCTAAGAACAGATGTTGGATTCTCTAGAACAGTCCTCTTGCGTTCACTGTGGTTCCCCAATAAGCTTCACAGAGGTCCTTGGCCACTTGATGCAAGAGGGGATCTTGCTCTCTCCACCCTGCCTGTCCTGTCCATGTCTGGACACCTGTCTTGTGTTTTAATTCAAGTTGCTATAACAAAAATACCAGAGCCTGAGTGGTTAAAACAGCACATTAAGTTCTCACAGTTTTGGAGGCTGGGAAGTCCAGAATCAGTATCTAGGGAGGATCTGCTTCCTGGTTCACTAATGGTCTTCTCATTGTACCCTTGCAAAGCAAGAAGGGGCAAGGGAGTTCTCTGGGGTCTCTTTTATAAGGGACTATCCTTTATAAAGAATATCCTTTATAAAGAATAATCCTGGGCGCCTGGGTGGCTCAGTTGGTTAGGCGACTGCCTTCGGCTCAGGTCATGGTCCTGGAGTCCCGGGATCGAGTCCCGCATCGGGCTCCCCGCTCGGCGGGGAGTCTGCTCCTCCCTCTGACTCCCCCCTCTCGTGCTCTCTCTATCTATCTCATTCTCTCTCTCAAATGAATAAATAAAATCTTTAAAAAAAAAAAAAGAATAATCCTATTCATGAGGGCTCCAACCTCATGACCTCCCAAAGTCCCCATCTCCTAACACAATCACATTGGGGATTAGGTTTCAACATATGTTTTTGGGGGAGGGGAGGGCACATTCAGTCTATGGCACTTTTTATCTCCATCTCTCTCCTGGGCTCAGTCCCTCTTTTGACCACCACCCATAGATGTCATTTGGACATGCAGCAGGCAGTGGACATCCTCTAAAGACACACTTTAACCCATCAAGAGCAGAATTAGAGGAAAAAAAAGGGAGAAAACGCAGGGACCATGACTACTGATTGTTTATGATCAAAAGAGAGAAGAAGGAGGATGGAAATGAGAAGAGTGGAAGCAGCTTCTTGCCCCCGGTCTCTCCTCCAGAGAGTATCATAAACCTCTGTGGTTTCCATAATTCCCCACGAAACCCAATAGGAGTCTCCCATGGGGCCGTTTTCCCCACGTGACTGTCTCTTGATGTTTTCAGCTACACCACTTCAATGGCAGATGTATTTAAGGGCCTGGGTTCCATCCATGTATCTATTTATTTACAATTTTAAAAATATTTATGGAGCCCATATTATATGCTTGCTCTCTGCAAGGGATGGAGGATTCAGCAGTGAAAAATCTGCACATGATGTCATTTCCTTAGAAGTCATGGAAGTTTACAGAGGACAACCAAGGAAGATGCCATCCTTTTGGACAAGACCCCAGTGCTCCTTATCTGATAGTCCCTAACCAGCCCAGCCTCTTCAATTTAAAGCAAAGAGAGTTCCCCTGCTCGTTTTTTGGGGGATCCCATTACTTCTATGACTAAACAAAGCATCTACCCATTAGGAACACCAATGTTGCAAAGACCCCCACCCTTACACACACACACACACAAACACATTACTCAAGACAGCAGCCCAGCCAGAGCATCATTTCAAACTTGTTTGAAAGGGCACAAACCCTTTTAAGCCGCTCAGGATTTTATCTCTTTCCCTTAAGTGGTAACCAGGTGACCTGAGAAGGCACATTGAGCTTCCAAAAGGTGCTTAACAAAGAATGAGGGAGGTTCTTTGGCCCCAGAAACTCTGGATCATTAAATAACAATTGCCTTAAATGCACCAATAAAACACTGCACATTAAGAGTTGGCAATCAGAGGGATGAGCCCAAAGATGGCTTCTTAAATTCCTTTTAGAGGAATTGGAACGGAGGCTCACTTTGCTCATCTTTCTATCGCAGAGGGTGATTTCCCCAAAGACTCTACTGGCAGCGAAGTTCTGCCAAAAGTGCTCACTGTCCACACTGCTCCAGCCTCCCCTCCTGAGAACCACAGTCCCGTGAGAAAGCACGTTCGCACGGCTCTGCTGTGGGAAACACCAGGAGAAAGACTTTTCCCAAATCTGTTCAAATTGAGCAACTGGAAGCCACACTCACAAGCTTCCTTGTTTATGTTATTCTCTGTAAAAATATTGGAAACCCAAAACAAGTCAGAAGCGTGTTGGCACTGAATTATGTCAGGACAAACATTCAATTCAAGAGAATCGCTGGATTTATTTTAATAGCGGAGAAACCTGGAGACATGTGCAGTCTATTCTGGCTGTCAATTTATGATCTTTAAAAACATTTTTTAAATTGACTGGTCCTTAAATACATCCCACCTCATCTTGTCGAGCCAAGTTTTACAGATGCCGTCTTAAAAATCAATTCAAAGAGCAGCCATAAACTCGAAAGCTTCCTCCTTGAAGTGTATATGGCAGAATGCAATTTTGTTTAATTTTAATTGACAGAGATGTCAGCCTAAGAGAATATTTTAGAATATTAGAAGGAACAGTAAACTTGTGCCTTGACATTTTTATGGTATAATGGTATAATTCCCTGGAAAAAAATCTCCACTGTCAGGATTTACACTAAAGCAATACATGTGTTACTTTTTTTTTTTTTTCCCACCCAGTAAAGGAGTGACAAATGTATTACTAATTACACAATTGCTTTATTATGTGGAGCTGTAACTAAAATCTTTTCTGGATTTTCCAGCAAAATTGAGCTTCTTCTGAAACGATTAATTCTAGTAAATGGACTGGGGTAGAAAAAATTGATTCCAGCTGAGGGAAAACTAGCTCCCTGCCCCCTTCAATTGGAGATCTGGCACGAGGAATATAAAAACTACTTATGACAGACTTCCAGGACTGAAATATATTGAATTTTACCAGTGTAGGAGTTTTCCAACAAGAGATGTGAGAAGCTAAATGATGAATTCTCCTAACTGTAGAAATAAATGTAGATCAAAACCTAGGCTAAAAGTCCAAGGGTCATAGAAACTAGGATTACTTGGAGTTTCTAAACCTTCCTGTTAGGGCAAATGCCTCTTTTTAAGCATACATTAGTCCCCAGGGCATCCTCCAGCCTTAGAACTTATTTACATTTTGTTGAAATAATGCCTTTGTCTACATGTCTTGACCATTAGAGTACACTGGGATGTCATAATTAACTTTATATCCATGATGTTTTACCTAAGTCTTGGCACATAATAGGTACTCAAGAGAGACGAGTTGAACTGAAGTGGTAATTTTAACTCAATGACTATAAGCCACTTGGGATAAAACAGAAAATGGTACTTTCTTCCCAAAAAATGTTTCCTGCAACTTTAGGCATAACCTTGGGTCCTCAAAAGGAACGTGGCATGCTGGAGCATGAGGTATTCTCCATCACCTTCTCATGGTTTCTCAGGTCTGAAAGAGTGTCCCCAAGAGCAACAACAAAACATCAATGAACATAGTAAGCCAATGCAGGACATCTTTAGGGCATGGACCAGGGCAGAAAAAGCTTGGAAAGTTGGTATACTTTCATCTGTGACATTTAGCCACTCGATTGTAGAAGAATCCCTTGACGTCAGTAAATTTCACTAGGCCCCCTTCATTTTTAAGGAGATAGTGATTTGATGGGAGTAAGGGTAGGGTGTATGCGGGGAGACAGATAGGTACTTTTCACTCACCATGGCATAGATTCCATATTAATGAGATCATAGACACAAACAGCCCTGGGACTGGCTCAGAATAAATGCTTAAGAAATGGGAATTAAAAGGGTGCCTGGGTGGCTCAGATGGTTGGGTGTCTGCCTTCGGCTCGGGTCATGATCCTGGGGTCCTGGGATTGAGTCCCATGTCAGGCTCCCTGCTCAGCGGGGAGCCTGCCTCTCCCTCTGCCTCCACCTCTCTCTCTCTGTCTCTCATGAATAAATAAATAAAATATTAAAAAAAAGAAATGGGAATTAAAAGAATAATAAGATCTACGTATAAGATGAGGAAATGCGTGCCCAAAAGCAGTGGCAGGTACAGATTTCTGGAAGAACCAGAGGAAAAGATTAGTTATAAGAAGGTCAAAGGAGTCTTCCTTGAATTTGATATGGTTTTTTTGCAGGTGAATGGCATTTAAAAGAGTGGCCATCAGGATGAAGAGGTTTTTAGGAGAAAGCATTTTGTGAGCCAATACAGGGAGATAGGGAAGCATGTGGCGGGTTTAGAGAGTGGGGAGAAGTTTGACATTACTAAAATTTAGCTTGATCAATGTGTAATGGGTGATCTAATTTAAATGGTCTATTGGGGATTCCACATGGTAGGCTACGAATGTTATAATAACTTATAAGAGGTTAAGCCAAAAAGTTAACGGATGCATCATCTCCACTTACATCTTAAGCCTACCTGTGGCAAGGGCTTTATCAGTAGATAGTCCCTTTTTACCAAAAGAGACGATACAAAATACTAACGAAGAGTGCTCCTAAAACTCATCGTCCATTTAAAGTTATCTAGGAGTCATCTTTGGATCTCAATTTCTATTTGGTTCTAACAGATGGAATTTAATAAACTGTTTTTGAGATGCACTGGCTTAGTAGGGCATTAACGGGTGTTTCCTCACAAAAAGTTAATGGCCATATACATTGTAAAGATGCTGTTACTGTCAGCCTTCTCTAGGGGATTCCTGATGCACACCTGAAGATAAAAGGCTCTGAACATCAAGCACACACACAAAAAATCAAACAAACAAACAAAAAACAGTGTAAGTATACTTCATCCCCAATCTTGCAAACTGTTTTTAACCATGAAACCTCTTCCTTCTGTATGTGCCTCTGCATGCGTGCGCATGTGTGTGTGTGCGCACGCGCATGAGCACAAGCCTGTGAGCCTAGAATAATCATTAACATCCCACTGACTTAGCGTTTTAGGAAACATAATTTGGGAGATTTCCAGAGAAGTTCTTGAGCTGGTGCAGTTGTAACTCTGTAGGGAAGTGACTTTGAACTCCATGCAAAGCCTTACAGAATAACAGATACTTCCGGATCTTTGCTTATTCATTTTATCCTTGAAGTGTACCAAAACAGATTGCTCCTACCCAAATTATATTTAAAGCCGTCCTAGAATATTACTAGTGAATCCATCCAACCTTATCAACGAAAATATTTTAGAGAGTCAAATAGATTTTCCCTGCCCAATTATTTCCACCTACTAAACAGAAGGAAAAAACAAAAAACAAAACAAAAAAAAAAACCCTGCCATGTCCCATTCTCAGAGTTTGACAGATAAAATGAGTAAATCTTCCAGGCTCGCCCACTGTCTTCAGCTCAGGACAGCCTGGTCTGCTTGGAGTGTTGATAATGTAATGCAAATGAATTATTGTACTGGAGTTTAACTTTAATAGCATGCCTCCCCAAAGGTAAGAGTGGTGAAGCTGAAGGCCATCTTAATCCCTCCAAAGAAGAAGTTACATAGGAAAAAAGCAAGGTAGCAGCAAAGATCAATGTCCTGGAGCTAATTCATGACAAGACACGGCACCCGGATTGTCTGTTTCTTCTCCCAGTTCTTTTCCGAACACTGAAGGTTTCTCACTTCCAGGGAGAGGAAATTTCCATCGACACAGAGATGAAGCCTGGAGGAAAAGCAGAGAGATGCTCCCTCTAAACATTTCTTGGAGGAATAAAGAGGCTATTGCCAAGTCAATCAGTGATGCAGGCATCTTTGGAGAGGAGAGAGAGAGAAGGTCTGCCGAGAATGTTTGCGTGTAGGCTGCTCAGGAAAATGAGCCAAATGGCCCAGTCAACATGAATAGTGCACAGCAAGGGAATCAAGTCAAGGTAAAAAATTCAATGCATTTTAAAGTTTGCATCCGATTGCAGAAGACACAGATGAGCTTTGTCTCTGCATTCATTCTCTTGACTTCCCATTCATCGGCAGCACATTTCCAGTTGTTTTATCCAGCAGGAGAAATGTGCTGGGAGGGGGGAGGTGAGGGCCAAGAAAGGGAAACCAAGGGCAGTGCAGGCCGATGCTCTGTGATCTGGGAGCGTGTGAATTTTAGGTCAGCTAAATCAGGACACAAAGCTACAGCTGCTAAACCACAAAGGCCCACATATAGTTTCCCTGGCTCAACTGCTTCCTAGCCTCAAATCTGAGGAAGAGAGCCTTCCATGGGGGAACCTTCTTCTTCCCCAATTAGTGCCTTTTCACAGTGGCAGGATGGAAAAGGTTTTACTCGGCAACATTACTGAGTATCAGTAATATGCAAAAGATCTGTGAAATCAATTCCCATTATTTCAAAGGACGCTGCCTAGTAAAAATAATGCATAGTAAAAACACTGTAATGAAACCACTGCTTAATCTGCGTGATTATCTAAGACGAACCAGCAACTGTTTCATCCTTATTCTGCAGCATCTGTTCGGTGGCACATAAACTATGTGTGCCACAGCAAGGCTTCATGCTATGATGGTTGAAGCCGCAAATTTTGGGGTGTCACCCAGATAGAAGTTGTGGGGGATCGAATATTGGGCTGAAGATCATTAAAATTTCCCATTGTCACCTCTCTGCTTCATTTGTTTTCTGCATTGTTAGTTCTCTGAATTACCTTTTTTTGTAATAAAAAAAAGCTTAAAGAAGAATGAACAGAAGCAAAGTGTGTGTGTGTGTGTGTGTGTGTGTTTAAAGCTAGGTTGATCATTATGCAAATGGCATGCTGCCCACATCCCCCACACCTCACCTCCCGTGTGCTCCTCTGCCCCTTGCTAATAACTGTCAGCTTGTTTGGTCGCAGCTTGGCAAAACTCTTCAACATTTTTGCTGCTCTATATTTCAGCCATGACTTTTGTCATATTTTGAAGAGAAACTTGCACCTGGCCAACCAACTTGCATGCCAAGCTCCAGCCCATTGAGATTTAAAATGGATCTGAATCGATTGCCCTATGAAATTTAGAATGTATAAAAAAAGGCAGCAGGAAAAAGTCATGCTGGAATTTTCTTACAGAGTTCAAAATAAAATACAGGGTATTGTAATAGTTAGCATTCACTTTCCAGTAGCTTTAAAAACACAGGCAGTATTTTGTGCCCCATGCAAAGAGGAGAAAAGAAAAGCAGCTAACACAATGTGTCCTCACAGTAGAGTGCATTTTTCTTTGGGCGTAGCTGATGCCAAAAAAGACTTTGTGTGGGGCATCTGGGTGGCTCAGTCAGTTAAGCATCTGCCTTCCGCTCAGATCATGATCCCAGGGTCCTGGGATCTAGCCTGGTATCTGGCTCCCTGCTCAGTGGGGAGCCTACTTCTCCCTTTTCCCCTGCTGCTCCCCCTGCTTGTGTTCTCTCTTTCTGTCAAAGGAATAAATAAAATCTTAAAAAAAAAAAAAAGACCTTGCGTTTAACCTGATGGGCAGGTATTTGGCATAGGACGATTTGTTATTAATTACCTTTTGGGTAGTCACCTTAGTAAGAAATGGAGCCCCCCTTTTCTCTAGAGATTTGATTTTGTGCTTCCACAAGAATATCCCCAGCATCTTCTCAAAATTCCTCTGATGCTCTCTGCACCCCCAGGAGGAGGGCAAGCAGAGAAATGTCATGCAGTGGCCCATTTTGGTCACTAGTGAAAATTACCCTGGAAGTGGCAAGCATCTGAAATGCCATGGATTCAGGAGCACAGTGGCCCTTTGCTAAGGCCATGGAAGTCCCCCAAAATGCCACATGGCCCCTACTTCCATCAAGCCAAAAGGTACTCTCAGGAATCACTTCAGATCTTGTTAAAACGGAGGTGTTGATTGAGTGGCTCAGAGACTCTGCATTTCTCATGGGTTCCAAGAGCTGCTTTTCGGCGGACCACACCCCAAGGACCAAGGTTCCAGCAGACTGTGCCTTTCCTTTCCCTCACGTGTCACCTATGTTTTAAAACAAACTCCCGAATGTCCTATAACACTGGACCCAAACCTGGGAAGACTGAAAGTCATGGCCCCAGAACCCCAGACACCATTTTAAAGGAGTTTCTCAAGGTCGGACAACATGTTCCAAACACAAGGCAGTAAAAGCAAGGAAGAGCTGAGACACATAGAAAAAAATCAGCTGGCTGGGAGATCCAGAGACCATCCTTACCCTCTCAAAAACACCAACTATAGGTGTTTTCACTATTCAATTTTCACTATTTTCAATTCTTTGTGTAGATGTTTTGATCTAAATATTTAATATGTGTATATCATCTCCTGCAAGTAGGTTCAAACCCACTTTTTTAAGAAGAAATCCATTGATCTTAAATAAACAAATACAAAATAAAATTTTATTCTCAGTTCTTGTGTAATCAAGGGTAGTTGTTATTTGCAATATTCTGGATAGTTACCATGTGGCTGGCTGGTTGATAATTCACAATGTCACTAGAAAATGCCCCCTAAGTCCTAAAGACATCTTGGCCAATTATATGGAGGCATTCTGACAAATGGAGCTAAGTGGCAAGCTGAACTGTGTCTTTTTAAAAATTTGATTGAAGAAACAAAGAATATTAATCGTTTCTAAGGGATATTATGTAAAACACATGCCAAATGATGCCCTTCCTTTATCCTATGGAGGAAAAAAATTAGTTTTTATTTAAAACTCTCAAGAACTATTATGGAGTGATTATTCCTGTGGATTCATCTCTCAGTACCTGTCCCACTCTGCATGTAAAGTCCTTCTTGGTACAACCAACCACAGTGGTTACACTAGCAATAATAGGCTCTTGCTCTCTCATCTTGACTTCTGGGTCACTGTACTCTAAACGAGAGCATCTCATCAATTATAAACCTATCTTGTCTTCTGGCAAAGAAAAAAAAAAGGAAAGAGAAAAAACAAGCATAACATTGCTGCTGAGTATTCTCATTTCCCTTCATGTTACAATGCAAGTTTTATAGAGGGAGTCTGATTTTTCAACAAACATTACAAATACGAACACTATAGGAAGGTAATGATTTCATCTCAGCCACACAGGGAGATACCTGTGAGGCAAAAAGCAAAGCACAGATGTGATCTTCACATGTGTAGGGCATGAGTGATGGCTAGGTCAAGCTACATATATATATATAGCTTGTACTCTTATTCCTGCATAGGATTGAGAACCTAAAATGGATTTTTTTCTTAGTTTATCTGCGGCAATCTATTGGGAGAATGTTTCTGTATATATGAGTTGGCAGATGGGATGGCAAATAGGTTATAACTTTAGGAACCTGACCAAAAGATATTTAAAAAGTCCTAGCAAATAAAAGAATGTGCATCTAAATTGCATGTCATCCAGGTAAGGAGCAGTCTACTCATTTTGTCAGTGAACCCATCTCAAAGGACCTTGTCGAAAAATAGGCGTTACTCCTTAAAAGACATACAAACAAAAGAAATATAAGGGCATTCAATAAAAATGGTCCTTCCTTTCAGATTTAGAAGAAATCATTTCTAGGAAGGTTAAAGTCCTTAACTGACTTGGAGAATAAATCACTTTTTATTCCATTGGTAAATTGTTTCTTGTCCTCATTTTGCGAAATCCTCCCCTTTCTGTGCAATTTCAAACATACCTCCACCTTGAGCAGTAAATGATTTGGTAAATGCTGTATTTTACACATTACTGCCAACAAATCCAAATCTGAAGAATGCTCTTTTCACAGACAGGGATAAACAATTAGATTTGGAAGCGTCAGTGGAAGCCTGCATTGTAGGTTGTGAATTGTTCCAGTGTTATTTTTACAAGTGATATGTTTATTTTTGTGATCAGTTAGAGGTTTGGTCTATGAGTCCCAGCTGAGAATCCCAAGCACTTCCTCAGTTCCCAAGAAACAGAGAACACCTGGAAAAGGACTCTCTTAAAAAAAATAATAAATAAATAAATAAATAAATAAATAAATAAATAAATAAATAAAATACAAGCTCTCACCCCAAATACATGCAGACAAGATGCAGGACAGTCGGTGCTCCAGTTTCCAATTTGGAAACAGACACACACAAATACAAATCAAACAGAAGATTTCTGTCTGAGGGTCCTTCGCCATGAATCTTTGGTTTAAAACAAGCAGATAAAGAAATAAACATTGCCCAAAAGCACCTCCCTCCCCATGCCATTAGGATCTCCAAAGTAAATAAAAAGCGGGACTGCCTAGAGCGAATTGCTTTGGCAATTCCAGGGAGAATCCCGGTTTTAGCACCACTGTACCAAATTTGTCATTTAGGGAAGCTCTTGTTCCCTTTATTGAGTTCCACTGTAGCGAACAATTTCTGCCTGCATCCCTCGTGTGTCCTTTTGGTTTATTATCTTTCACTGCGAATTGAGCTTCTACAATCAGTTTCACGGGAAGCCTAATTTCACTCACTGCTTATACATATGAGGAGACACCCCTCCCCTGCCTCCCCCTCTCCCAATGTTCTTATCAAATGAAGAATTGTGGATAAGGGTTAGGTGCAGATAAACATGAGTGTAGCACTTCCAGAAAGGTCATGACCCCCCCATAAGGTGCTTCTTGTTATGCCTGACCTTCAGATTTTCATCATCAGCCCGCCTGACAACTTAATAATGCAGAGGAGCAGGATTCATTTCGCCCCTCTGAGAAAGCCAGCACGGGACGCCCTTTTCCCTGATTATTTCCCTGCACTCCCGGCTGCCCTTTATAAGCCAACCAGAACTCCATCAATCATGCTCCTCTCTTCCCTCGCCTCCTCAGCCCCCAGTTCTGCAGGCTCTAAAGCTGCCCTGTTCCTTTTGTCTGGGGCTGGAATGTGTATACAAAGATCCCCAAAAGGGAGGGGGTGGTGGAAAAGAGCACCTTTGGCCAATAATAGCCCCCCCCCTTTCCCTTTCTGCACATCTGGGTCGGAACGCAGTGAATCTCTTGCTCTTTCTTTCCCATTTCGTTGTCTCGTGGTAAAAAGAAATGCTTTAAAAAAGTTCTTATCCTCATTTGTGTGTATTACTGTCATGCACCATCTCTCTTAATGAGCTCCACTAAGTGCCAGGCTTTAAAACACCCTGAATGTTAAGGTAGAGGTTTTCTGGTTTTCTGGCCTGGTTTCTTCGTTATTGTGGGTATTGTGGTTATTAGAGATTTTATTGTTCTAGAAGTAGTAAAAGGAGATGAAACCTGTTTCACACCTTCCTTCCCAACCCTCCTTTCTCCTAGATGCTGCAGAGGCAAAAGAGGAGCGAGAGGAACGGAGACAAGGATGACAACATGTAGATGGGGGAAAAGAGAAAACAGGCAGGGCTTTGGGGGCCTCATGGGGCATTGATTTCACTGAATAAAAGTGGCACGCAGAAGTTTGGAGGGAAGAGCATGAGTGCTTTTGGAAGGTGATGATGTGGGTTGGAATCGGCTTCTAGTAGCTATAATAAACCTATTCTATAAAATATGCATGGACTTCACCCTTCAACCTCGAAAGGGTCTGCCAGCCAATAAAGAAGTAGCTTCAGAGGTCAGTAGAGACTGGGTCTCACCAATGGGTCCAGTGTGCCTTCTGCTAGCACCGGGTCCATGACCTGCAACAGCTGCCTTTGGTCTCTTCGGAAGGGACAGCATCTCCCCTAGGCCAGTAGCTCAGCTGGAGGAGGGACCGTCAGCACATCCAGCTAGTCTTGCATTCCAGGCTGCCGGGTGAGCAGGATGGAAATCTGCACCCAGCTGGATTGGGGTGTTAATGTCAGCCCAGTTCACATTAGATTGCTGTGCTGAATTAGAATTTTTTTTTTTTAAGAAAGAGAGAGAAAAAGAATACACTGTGAAAAATAGAACAGATAATAGATTCACTTGATTGCCAAAGATTCATTTAAAACAACAACAAAAAGGAAGAGATCCTAAATTATCTTTGACAATAACAAAGCCAAGAGGTAAGTGCAGAAAATACATCGCGCATAATGTTGAATTGAAGCTATACATCTATTCTCTACTTCCCGGGAAAAAAATTCAAAACTCTATATTGAATTAGAAAACAAATTACCCAGTTGTGTTTTCTTTCTTGAGTGAGTGACTGGCTGCCTCGAGAGAAGCAGTCTCTCAATAAACATGAGTTAATTAACATTGATTGAGGATATTGAGGGGCTAGTATACACTTGGTCCTAAGTGAGATGCCGTGATGTTCAGAACCTGATGTTAACTGTAAACTTGTATTTTAGATATATGGGGGAAACAAAAATCAAGATTTCTGATATTAACATCTCATTTTGAACACCTATATCCAAAATGAATGAAATTAGATTGGAACACTTGACCTTGAACTGACCTCTAAGAATTTAATGTGTGTTGCTCATGTTACATCTATCTGTCTATCTATCTATCATCTATATTTTTAAAATAAGGAAGTCACTGTACTTATGCTATGGATTGTTCTGGAAGACCAGAGATGAAAACCAAAATACCTCCACCAAGAGATCTTTAATTTGGTACACTGGGAGATTGGAGACACCAGGAATGACCATCAATGACATCCCTCCAACCCGTGTGCTTTCCATGATTATACTGTAGTTTCTAGGCTGGGATAGACCCCTCAGCTGGGGAGACCCCCCCAAAGATACCCAAGTTTAAAGAAGGAGATGATGAATCTATCTTGATGTTTCTTGAGTCTGATGCTCGCCAGATAATGCCAGTGGAATTATCTGTGGATGGACAGTAGTATACATGAGTACTGGGGTGAGATCAAGACTAAACAGATAGTTATAACCATGAGAAAAGATAGAAAAGTGTAAGGAATGAGAAAAGACATAAAGAGAGAAACCTAAAAAAACGCCAAGGTTAAAGCGTTGCTAGAATAACGAGAAGTCTATGTATGAGGCAGAGAAAGGTTAAGAAGTAGGAAATGAAATCACTTTGTTTACATGTTTACTTACTTGTTTAATACTGCTCTCTACCTCCTCCAATTGGTAAAATTTCTTTCGGGCAAGGTCTTGCTCCCAGAAGTATCTGGAATATAATAGAATTCCAAATAAATATTTGTTTACAAAAAAATAAAAATAAATGGATGAGTAAGAGAGAAACCTGGAGAGCGTGGCATTACAGGAAAAGAGAAATAGAGTTTATCAGAGGAGGATATAAAATGTAATAAACAGAGAATGCATTGTTTAAGGACTCAAAAAATAGACATTGGGTTTACCAGCTAGAAAATCATCAGTGATTGGTTGAAGGCTCTCTCCACAGAGCAATGAGAACAGAAGCTGGGTGACAACCAGCTACAGGCCCCTTTCTCACTGGAGTCCCCACCTTTGTTGCCAGATGAGCAATACCCACCTTCCAGTGATGGACCCCTACAAGGCATGGGGCTAGGCAAAATGACTTCTGGGGAAGGTCCTCAAGCTGCCAATCTCTCTGGGTCCCTTCTGCAGACCAGTTTATATAAAGGGGAGAGCTCAGGGCTGCAGTGGGGCAGGTCTTGAGCAAGATGTTCCCCTGAGAGGTCTCGAAGGTAAGTGAACTCAAGAGAACAAGGTAAAATGTCTGGAGGAAAGGACAGAAAACTGGGGAGGCTAAATCTTTGACCAAACAAACAGGCTTGGGAGAGGCCACACACAAAGGGCAGGAAGCAGAAAGAGAAGCCAGGGAAGGCTTTGAACCATAGGAGTTGGTGGACATGAGGTAGAGTGGCTCAGTCGGTTAAGCGTCTGCCTTCAGCTCAGGTCATGATCCCAGGGTCCTGGGATGGAGCCCTGCATTGGGCTCTCTGTTCAGTGGGGAGCCTGCTTCTCCCTCTTTCTCGGCCACTTCCCCTGTTTGTGCTCTCTCTCTCTGTCAAATAAATAAATAAAATCTAAAAAAATAAAAATAAAAAAATAAACAAACATTAGGCATGGTAATGGATGCTGCTGCGTGCGGGGACCAGCATACGCTTTCAGATTTGGGGGCAGGGTCCCAGATGGATTAGAGATGCTGAAGGATGAACAGAGCAGTGAAATATAAGATGGCTAAAACAACAGCAACAAAAAAACTTCATACCTCAATGGAAACCAAATGTAGAAATGCGAAAGTAAAAACAATTCTGAAAGGTAGAAATTTCTCAAAGAAACCAATACCAGAGCCCATTCCTAGTAAAAATTAATAGAGCTTTTTTTCCCCCTTTCAGAAACTCTCCTGCATAACCCTTTTTAAAATCCACTTAGAGGGTGCCTGGGTGGCTCAGTTGGTTAAGCAACTGCCTTCGGCTCAGGTCATGATCCTGGAGTCCCTGGATCGAGTCCCGCATCGGGCTCCCTGCTCGGTGGAGAGCCTGCTTCTCCCTCTCCCTCTGCCTGCCTCTCTGCCTACTTGTGCTCTCTCTCTATCTCTGTCAAATAAATAAATAAAATCTTTAAAAAAAAATAAAAAATAAAAATAAAAAAAAAATAAAATCCGCTTAGAAATTCCATTATCTACAGAATCATTAGATTAGGAAGCATCTACTTGAAACAATGAGAGTGGGTCGATACTGGTTATCATTCCCACCCTTATGATTTAAGCAAGTGCTATTCTTCTAAGGTGGATATAATTTTAAGTTCTCTTAAGATAAAACGGTAATCTGCTTTTTGTTTGGGAATGGATGGGAGGAATTACCTGTAGTGCTTTGGAAGAGCAGGGATATCGTGGTCATGTTTAGAACTTCACCAGAACATTGTCATTCTGAGGAAGAGAATTAAGGGAGTTTGAAAGAGGAGTGTAGAATAGGAAGCAAGTAGTGAGTTGAAATTTGCTTAGTTTACCATTTTTTCCTTAGGCTACGTGCGCCTGAAAGAGGAAAAGGTGGTTAGTGGGTAGGGGAGGATTTCCCCTTTTTTCTTTTTTCCTCAGACTTTTACCAGACAAAGCTTAATTATTTGGAGTGAGGAAGGAATTACAAAATATTTGGGGAGTGCATAGGACTGGGTGGCCTAGCAAGGCAAACTAACCATCTCATTATCAGGGAATCTCAGTCAGGAAGCTCAGACCTCTAGGTGGAATCCATAGAAGGTGGTCTCAATCAGCCCATTACTATTGTTCTTTCCCACATTTTTACTTAACCTTCAATCCTCCTGCTGCCCATCCCATGGTTCTCTCTTCCCTTACACTCCTCATTCCATCTGGCCAGTGTCTGCCAGAGCTCCTGGTACAAGATCCACCAAAACACTTCTGCCTCATATTAAAGAACTTTATTTCCACCACCGTCCTCGCCGGAGGGCTGTGTTTCAAGGGAGAAGTCATAGCTCCAGCAAAGCTTATGAACTCTTGATGCATACAGTTGTTTCCATGAGAAAACACATCCTCAAGGCAAAATTGTTGACTTAAGTCTCTCGGGGATACAAAGCCTTCTTAGTTTGGGAACAGCATTCCTGTCTTGTATCTCACACCTCAGAGAATCTAACTAGATTAAAAACACATTCTTTGTGTAAATACACAAGTCCGTTCTCTTATTCCTTTGTGTGTGGGCTGCGTGTTGCACATCATTTGGAGTCACAAATGCCAGTTTGTATAAGTGAAGTGACCAAGCTAGACTAAAATCATGTGCATAGTGTACCTTCGCCTTTTGACTGATACTGGGAGCATTCCTTCTCTGAAGAAGTTTGCCTTGTTTGGTTGGGGTAAGAATTAAAAAAAAAAAAGTCCTCTATGAGGTTAAAAACCATAATCATCATAATAAAAAGTATTAACCTAACATATACCTATTTCATTCTGTCTTCCTCCATGCCTTGAATTTCACCAAACCGAAAATAACAAGCTCCAAAGAACCCATTCTCCTTTGTCAAAATGTATTCTTTGAAAAAGGGAAGCAAAAGTCTCCAGCCCCTCATTTTGAAATAGAAGACTCTTCTAGTACAAATGCACACTGCCAAAAGTGAAGTGGTGTTGGGAGTATATCTGCCTCCAGTCTGACCTGGTCTTAGCTAGAAGGAGATTTGTGGAAAAGGAGGAGGCTGATCTCTCCGTGGGTCCCCAAAGACTGGGTTACAAGTGTTTCCTTGGACGTGCGGTGAAGCCCTGACTTCGGTATCTCCATTCCCTAGCTTGGTAGCAACTCTTCTTGGCAGAGAATCAGTCAGTAAGTCTGACTAGATTAGGATGCAAAATATTTAACTTGAATATATTACAGAGAAGAGTTCTTTCATATTCTGAAATATAGAGATGAGTCCTTGATATTTATTTCTAAATAAATCCCATTCTCATTATTGGGGAAAGCAGGTTATTTTGGTAACTCAAGCAGAATGACCTAATTAAAACTTGATATAAAAATTCAGCATGCCATATAGTACTTTACCTGTCCAAAGTAAACACAGACAAGCACGATTTATTTTACTGGAGCATCCCTCATGCAAAATTACTAGTGAGCATATCACAGCCAATTACAGGCCACTGTATATGCAAATTATTACTCTTTCAATTATTTATAGAGAGCTATGAGTGTACACAGTTCTTTATAGAGCATCAAACACAGAAGACAAGAGCTCTGAATGAGGAAATCTAAATAGCAGGAAGTTCTCATGAAATGACATGGTTGGGTGGCATAAAAACAAAATGAAATTCGTTTGCAGACAGTTAAAGAAGGAAAAGGGGGACTTACTGCTATTCAGAAGAGAAGTGAAAATGAGTCACCAGAATGAGGATGGGCCCCACGCAAAACTGGGACCATAGCAAAAGTTTCTATTTTCCTCACTTCCATACCCCACTCCCAACACTACTATATCATTTTACTATAAGTTATACTCCAGACTTTGTTTTTATATTTATTTATTTTTACTCAAACTCATGTACAATAAAGGACATCATCAGCCAAGTTAAGAGATGAGAAACAAATGGAAATTCAGTATTTCGACATACCTGGTAGTCAAGGATAAATATCTGGAAGATGGAAAAACCCCAAAGACCAATAAGAAAATTACAAACCACATACCCCCAATTTCATTGACAAATTATACAACAATGCAATTATCATAAAGAGAAACACAAGTGATCAATGGCACGTCTGAAAAGATACATAACGTTACCACTAACTGGAGGAAATGCCAATTGAAATAAGATACCCTTCTGGAAAGATTTAAAACCTTGGTAGTGTATTGGAAACAGCAAAGGGAAATAGAAACTCTCCAACGGTTGGTTGGGGTGCATATTGGTATGGCTATCTTGGAGAAAACTGGCAGTATTTATTAAAGTCATTTTCCAAAGTGAATATCCAGCGTCTCAGCCATTCCACTTCTTGTTGACTACCCAAGAAATACATTTACACTGCACACAGGAAATATGCTTAACAATGCTTCTGAAAAGATCTTTAGAGTCGTGAAACTATTTTAATACTATAACAGTGGCAAATGACATGATGCATTAGTGAAAACCCATAGACCTTTACAACACAAAGAATGAACCCTAATGTAAACTATGGACTTTTTATTTTGTAACAATATATCAATCTTGGCCCGTCAATTATAAATGTACCACACTAATACAAGGTACTAGTAAGAGGGAAATTCAGGGGTACAGGAGGATATATGGGAACTCTGTACTTTTGCTTGGTTTTTCTGTAAATGTAAAACACAGCTTAAAAAAGCCCCAAAGATTAGTAACTTAAAAAAAAAAGAAGAAGAAGGAGAAAATGGGAAACCTTTAAGGCTATTTGAGATATGGTGATGTTAACAATGACAGTGTTGCCAATTAGAATGATCTAGTAAGGCAAGGGATGTGTGCACACATGTGTGTGTTTAACCTACAAACAATGGTGGGAGAGAATATGTCTTGTTTTTTTTTTTTTTCTTTTTCACCTTTTTTGAAATGTAGAAGCACCTTTCGTCCAATTGAAAAATAAGTTGCTTGAGAAATAAAAGGCTTTCCTTACATTTATTCCTTTTTAATCACCCTACAGAGAAATAACAATGTCATTATGTGCATGAATATTACAACTTCTGACCAATTTCACTTTTACACAGATAGAATAAACCAAAGGTGTGCCAGAAAATAACGGTAGGTAATATTAGCATTAAGATCTTTTGACCTTAGGGGCGCCTGGGTGGCTCAGTCGGTTAAGCTGCCTTTGGCTCAGGTCCCGGGATCGAGCCCCACATCGGGCTCTCTGCTCAGTGGGGAGTCTGCTTCTCCCTCTCACTCTCCCTCTGTGCTCTTCCTCTCTCCCTCTATCAAGTAAATAAATAAAATCTTTTAAAAAAAAGATCCTTTGACCTTAAAGAGAATTTAAATATTAAAAAAGAAACAAAGAAGGGAAAGTAATTAATTTTCTCTAATATATTTCTATTTTCTTTATTTCTAGAGCCACTTGGTTATCATGAGCTCTACGTTTTGCCTCCCTTGCCCCAGATTTGTACCAAACTCTTCCACATTCACCTAACATTTGTGATCCTCTAACTACAACAAATAAAGTCTTGTCCTGTTCTGTCCCTTGCTTGTTGGTTGGTTTTCATCCTTGGCATCATACCTCTCTTGCTTTCACCTCTTTCCTGCTTCCTCAGTTAGAAATCTTAATTGGATGCAGTAACATTGCCAGCTTTCATCTGCCTCTCATCTTCCAAATCTTTGTGTCTCTCCTTCTGCAGGGCTATAAGCCAAAGCTTCCAGACAAATTGGATGGCATATTAGCAAGTTACCAAGTAATCCCTCCATGGATTCAAAGGACAGTATGGAAAGCCCCAAGATTAAAGTTCAAAAACTGAAAAAACCTTCTTGGATTTTAGGTTGGGTTTCTGAGATATTGAAGTTTACACAAAGAGGTCACTCGTCATCTGATATTTGAGAGGGATTCTGGATTCTGACCAAAGGACTGTTGAAAGATCCAAGGCATTGCAAATTGACTTGGCATGGGAAGATCCTCCTGAGGAGTAAAGAAAACCAGTGCGGTGTCACTTACGGCAGCGAACACCATATGCTTGACTCAGCATCCATTACCGAGGAGGTGACAGAGCCAGAGCAACCTGCAGACCTGACAAGTAGGGTAACGCGTTGTCAATCGGGGCACAACACTTTCTCTCACTCAAGTAAGTTTATGAAAACAGATTCTTTGCTACGAAGCACCACTGAAACCTGGAAATGGATGCCTTTCTTGTGATGGGTTTTCATTTCAATTTTGAAATTCCAGGACAACTGCCTAAAAAAGACAAGGGAAGACATGCTGGAAGTGATAGCACATTCAGCTGAGGCAGGTTTCTTGTCAAGAGCTTAAGTATGTCAAAATACAATTCTGTCTCTCTCAAAGATGGAAACTAATTGGGAGGGAACGGGCTATACAGAGTTCTTGAATGAAGCTTATTGTTCCTGGCTGCTTGGAACTTAGAGACTCAAATGTAAAGGAATCTTATTAACTATTGATTATACAATGTATGTGAAAATGGACATTGTATTTCAGAGAATTTGAAAGATGTAATAAATAAAGTTAATTTCATCAAGGAAACAGTCGAGTTTTTTGGAGGAAATTTTGAATAGAGCCACAAATAAGAAAATAGATGTATGAGAATTCTATGTTAAATGATATGTTTTTTGAGTGAGTGCCGTCATAGGGTAAGACTAAAATTGCCAGAAAAGACATTTTTCTCTCCTTCTAATAACTCCTGAAGCAAAGAATAAAAGAGTAAGCTAAAGTACACTGAAGAAAAATGGATAATTTGAGGTTATTAATGAAAAGACAAAAAATCTTGAAAAATGTAAGACTCAAACTTATCCAGGAACATAACATTGTATTTGGTACTTATTTTATTGATTTGATTTGTTAAATTATAAAATAATACTTTCTCATTGAAATAAAAGTTATATGTAGGAGAAAAAGTAAAATTTTTCCCCCTCCTCACCTCTAACCCTATCTCGTTGGTAATGAATGAAATGGTGTAGTGTTTCCTTCCACATCTTATCATGATAAACACTAAAAATACCTTATATATTCTTATACCAAGCTTGGAATTCCTTGCTAACATAGATCATGCATTATTCAATCATATGTCCCCAGAAATAAATAATGATCGAATAAATAGATGAATGAATGAATGTTTATCACTGTTTGATGGTACAATGTCTTGAGGCAGGATATTATGTCTTATTAATCTTTGCATTCTAATTAACAAGATTGGCATAGAATAGTGTGTAGCCCATTCTTTTTTTTTTTTTTTTGAGTTGTTGAGTAAATGCACGAAAGAAGGGTGAATTTCAATCCCAAGTTGGTTAATATGGGGGAAGATGAAGGGAAAAAACAGTAAAATAAATAAAGAAGCCCAAGGAAAAGAGATGAAGAAAGTGTGAAAGAATGAATGAGGGGAGAAAAAGAAGATGAAGGAGGACAGGGACAAAGGGGGCCTGAAGACAGAGGTCCGTGATGAGAGAACATACATGGTAACAGGAAAGTTAAGAGAGCCTCCATACACAGTGCATTTCTGAAGTCTCAGTGGTTTCTGTGCCAGGAGCCATTTTTAACTCCTTTTGTTACTTCCCATCCACATCTAACCCATCTCCAAGAACCTCTCGGATGTTGGGCCCAATTTTTCCCTTCCTCATCAGCATTTTACCCCATCTTCCTTCCTGAGCACAATCTGTAATGTATGTGGCTATGGAATTAATTCTTCCTGCAACATTGTTTAAATCATAACATTGCCTATTAAAACAAGTTTGATTACTCTATTACGCTTAATAAATCCAAATTGGACAGCGCCAAACTCAAAGGAATTTATAAGCTTTTATTATATACCTTCTGAGTCTTTTCACTTGTCCAGCCAAAATAGCTAATTTATCATTTTACATACATTTACTCATTCCAACTCTACCTTACCCAACCCAGAATGTTCTTGCCCCAATCTACAGAATGCAATGCTCTTTCTTATTCTGCAACTACAAGTGAGTAGTTCCTTTGAATGGCAGGAATATTAATAACAAAACTTCTGGAATATAATGCCATATGGCTAGCCATTATGGATTCATTCTCCGAAAACTTCACGATAAAACTGAGTGTTTGATTGATCCATTCATTCCTTTATAAATTAAATCGAGTACCTACACTGTGCTAAGAAATAACGATAAATAAGTCAATAAACATAGTTCCTACATTCCTAGAACCTGAAGTTTAGAGGAAAAAGACAAATAATTACAACAATATATTATCATAATTATAATAAGAGGGAAAAAAAATATGCCCCAGAGACCAATAGATGTCAAAATGAGAAAACCCCAAGCTAAAACAAACCAATCAAAACTTATTATATTTTGAGAAGAATTCCTATTGGTTATAAACCCCAATTGAGTTGCACTGGAAAAAGAATGACTAAATCT
Organism: Callorhinus ursinus; assembly: GCF_003265705.2. Classification (NCBI taxonomy): domain Eukaryota; kingdom Metazoa; phylum Chordata; class Mammalia; order Carnivora; family Otariidae; genus Callorhinus; species Callorhinus ursinus. The sequence continues at coordinate 1,438,801 of NW_027397109.1, forward strand.
TACGTTTTTTTTGTTTTTTGCTTTCCTCATGAATGTGGTCCTAAAAGAAGTGAAAGGCTTTTTTTCTGATGTCATATCATCTATTTCCTATCTCAGACACCCAGTGTTTGTTCTATCAGAAAGCTGAGGAACTATCCTTTTTCTCTACTAATGATACTTTTTGAGGCTGCTAGGGTATGCTTCCTCTACTATATTTCTGCATTCCATTCACGGAGTTCCAAAAAAATAGCAGGAAAGGAAATAGAGGATTGCTGATGAAATATTAGATCACTGGAATTATAACACTCATGGTGCATGTCACTCTTTGCAAAACACCATATGCTTGACTCAGCATCCTGTGCCAAGGAGGTGAAAGAGCCAAAAAATATCTTGTTCCCAACTATCTTCCATTCAATGATATTACCATCTATTGATCATTCCTCACAGAATCCTTTATTATGGCTATTGTAACATTGTCAATCATGTTAACCTTTCTGGTGAATGGGTACTATTCATTTCATTGTAATTTTAATTGGCATTTTTTTAGATTACTAATCATATATGGCAACTTTTCATATGATTACTGCTCATTTCAATAGTCTCTTCTTGATGTGACAGTTTTAGTTCTTTTTTTGTTTTATTGATTCTACCCAATCATTTGTCTTTTAAAATTTATTTGTAGAAGTTCTGTATATATTTCAAATAAGGTTCTTTTGTTCGTTATGGGTATTTTAAACAATTTCACCATTTTTGTACCTTTTCTTTTCACTCTCAATAGTTTCTTTTGATGAACATAAATACAATTAAGTTAATATGTTAGTTTTTGTGTATAATTCTTTTGGTTAAGGCTTTTTGCCTTCCATTTAAGAATTCTTTCCCATCACTTCTATATTATATTTTTAAAGCTTTATTTTTTATTCTTTCACATTAAGATCTACAATCCACAATAAGGCTGAAAATTAATGAGCTAAGTATGTCAAGAAAATAAAAAAAGTATTAAAAAACTCAAAGAAAGTAGTCAATAATAAATATAAAAGAACAAGTTAAGTGTATAGAAAGCTGAAATACAATAAAGATCAACATATTCTTTTTACTAATTTTTAGAAAAGGCAAAAATAGAGAATATAAAAATAACAAATTTCAGGAATGAAAATAACAACATCGCTATTGGTCTTGAGACATTAAAAGGATTGTATGGTGATATTGTGAACCTGTTTTTATTAATAAATTTGAATTGACACAAGATGAAATAGACAATAAGCATAGTCCTTTAACTGATAAGGAAATTGAACATATAACTGAAAACATTTCCGGTCTTATGCGTTATTAAAATACCCCAAGCACCTAACATAGAACTCTAATTATTCTAAATGCCCAATAAATATTTTATAAATGATTAATTGGCTTTTTAGAACACTTTTATAGACAGTTATTGGGATTGCAAGCAGTATTTCTGGAGGGAAATATGACAATAAGTAAGGAAAACTGAAAAACATGTATTTTTTAATAAAGCATTTATCCAGAAGAGGTAACTAAAGATGCACAAAACACTTGTCCCATTTAAAAAAATTGATAAATGTAAGCAAATGCAAGGTCTAACAGCAGAAGGTGAAATCAACTATATGTATGTAGATATGGGATAGATGCCTTGAATATTCTGTGGGCATTAATAGCCATCATGTAGAATGTACTGACATTAAAAAATATAAAATATTATTTAATGAATAAAAAAATTACAAAAGAACAAGGAGAGCATGGTCTCAACTTTATATTTTTGATTACTAGAGTGTGTATATTCATATGTAGACTATATGGTGGCGCATATTGTGTGTTGTCAGCAATTAATGTCTACCATCGCCCAAAGCTTCCACTATTTAAATCAATAAATCTTTTACATAACATATTAGCACTGAATAGTTTTTTTCCCATTTTCTATAGAAATCAGGGATTTTGAAATAAGCTTGGTGCATTTTTCAGGAATGGAGAGATGTTTATATAATCATGTTTATATAATTCCCATCCCTTTGAACATGATCTGCCTCATATTCTTTGGTGCTATAAGTAGAAAGCAGGTACCAAGTAATGAAAAGATCTGTAGCAAGAACAAGGGAAAGAAAGCTATTTTCTTTTTTTTTTTTTAAGATTTTATTTATTTATTTATTTGTCAGAGAGAGAGTACATAAGCAGGGAGAGCAGCAGGCGGAGAGAGAAGCAGGCTCCCCACTGAGCAGGGAGCCCAATGTGAGACTCGATCCCAGGACTGTGGGATCATGATCTGAGCTGAAGGCGGATACTTAACAGACTGAGCCACGCAGGTATCCTAAGAAAACTATTTTCTAATCTGGCCTAAGGCATGTCTAGGATGAGACACTGAGGATAAAACTGACTTGTTACAATTTTGCTTAGTATTAAATCAGAGCCAGCCACCCTACTCCACTTTGCACCTCTCCTTCACAGGTAATTCATGCTTTAAATATATCAATTAATCCTGATCCTGGAAGAGACATACCTCCAGTTTGTTTAGGTTTTCTCTAATGCCTTATTACCACCATTATCACTACATCAAAGAAGTAGGTATTGTACATGAATGATAATTAAAGGTTTTAAAACTCAATGATGCTGAGCAAGAATGGAAGATTGTTGTAAAAAAGATGGTAGTGGAAAAAAAGCAAGGTGTAAAAACTAACAAGAAGTCTACTAGGTTTAGAGATTTTTTTAAATTTTATTTTATTATGTTATGTTAGTCACCATACAATACATCATTAGTTTTTGATGTAGTGTTCCATGATTCATTGTTTGTGTATAACACCCAGTGCTCCATGCAGAACGTGCCCTCTTTAATACCCATCACCGGCTAACCCATCCCCCCACCCCCTACCCTCTAGAACCCTCAGTTTGTTTCTCCGAGTCCATAGTCTCTCATGGTTCGTCTCTCCCTCTGATTTCCCCCCCTTCATTTTTCCCTTCCTTCTCCTAATGTCCTCCATGCTATTCCCTATGTTCCACAAATAAGTGAAACCATATGATAATTGACTTTCTCTGCTTGACTTATTTCACTTAGCATCATCTCCTCCAGTCCCATCCATGTGGATGTAAAAGTTGGGTATTCATCCTTTCTGATGGCTGAGCGATATTCCATTGTATATATGGAACACATCTTCTTTATCCATTCATCCCCTGCAGGACACCTCGGCTCTTTCCACAGTTTGGCTATACCTCAGAATAAACCTAACCAAAGAGGTAAAGGATCTATACTCTAGGAACTATAGAACATTCATGAAAGAAATTGAAGAAGACACAAAACGATGGAAAAACATTCCATACTCATGGATCGGAAGAATAAACATTGTTTTTTTTTTAAGATTTTATTTATTTATTTGAGAGAGGGAGAATGAGAGACAGAGAGCATGAGAGGGAAGAGGCCCAGAGGGAGAAGCAGACCCCCCCCCCCACCGAGCAGGGAGCCCGATGTGAGACTCGATCCCGGGACTCCAGGATCATGACCTGAGCCGAAAGCAGCTGCTCAACCAACTGAGCCACCAAGAATAGACATTGTTAAAATGTCTATGCTATCCAGAGCAATCTGGACCTTCAATGCCATCCCGATCGAAATTCCAATGACAATTTTCACTTTCCGAGCTACCCGGGGAAGGGTCCATACGGCGTTGTTTTACGTTCCCGTCGTAACTTAAAGGGAAACTTTCACAATGTCCGGAGCCCTTGATGTCCTGCAAATGAAGGAGGAGGATGTCCTCAAATTCCTTGCAGCAGGAACCCATTTAGGTGGCACCAACCTTAACTTTCAAATGGAACAGTACAACTACAAAAGTAAAAGTGATGGTATCTACATCATAAATCTGAAGAGAACCTGGGAGAAGCTTCTGCTGGCAGCTCGTGCCATTGTTGCCATTGAAAACCCAGCTGATGTCAGTGTCATATCGTCCAGGAACACTGGCCAGCAAGCTGTGCTGAAATTTGCTGCTGCTACCGGAGCCACTCCTATTGCCGGCCGCTTCACTCCTGGAACCTTCACTAACCAGATCCAGGCAGCCTTCCGGGAGCGGAGACTTCTGGTGGTTACTGATCCCAGGGCTGACCACCAGCCTCTTACAGAGGCATCCTATGTTAACCTGCCTACCATTGCTCTGTGTAACACAGACTCTCCTCTGCGCTATGTGGACATTGCCATCCCTTGCAACAACAAGGGAGCTCACTCAGTGGGTCTGATATGGTGGATGCTGGCCAGGGAAGTTCTGCGCATGCGTGGCACCATTTCCTGGGAACACCCATGGGAGGTCATGCCTGATCTCTACTTCTACAGAGATCCTGAAGAGATTGAAAAGGAAGAGCAGGCCGCTGCTGAAAAGGCTGTGACCAAGGAGGAATTTCAGGGTGAATGGACAGCTCCAGCTCCTGAGTTCACTGCTACTCAGCCTGAAGTCGCAGACTGGTCTGAAGGCATGCAGGTGCCCTCGGTGCCTATTCAGCAGTTCCCTACTGAAGACTGGAGCGCCCAGCCGGCCACTGAAGACTGGTCTGCAGCTCCCACTGCTCAGGCCACTGAATGGGTAGGAACAACCACTGAGTGGTCTTAAGCTGGTCTTCCACAAAGGCACACAAAATGGAAATAGAAATGGAAAGGGTTGACGGAAAATAAACAGTTTGTAAAAAAAAAAAAAAAATTCCAATGACATTTTTCAAAGTGCTGGAACAAACAATCCTAAAATGTTTATGGAATCAGAAAAGACCCTGAATCGCCAAAGAAATATTGAAAAAGAAAAACAAAGCTGGGGCACCACGTTGCCCTATTTCAAGCTATATTACAAAGCAGTGATCACCAAGACAGCATGGTACTGGCACGAAAACAGACATATAGACCAATAGAACAGAATAGAGAGCCCAGTATGGACCCTCAACTCTATGGTCAAATAATCTTTGACAAAGCAGGAAAAAATATGCAATGGAAAAAAGACAGTCTTTTCAATAAATGGTGCTGAAAAATTGGACAGCCACATGCAGAAGAATGAAACTCGACCATTCTTTAACAGCATACACAAAGATAAACTCAAAATGGATGAAAGACCTCAATGTGAGACAGGAATCCATCAAAATCCTAGAGGAGAACGTAGGCAGTATCATTGACATCAGCCACAGCAACTTCTTTCAAGATACATCTCCAAAGGCTAGTGAAACAAAAGCAAAAATGAACTTTTGGGACTTCATCAAGTTAAAAAGCATCTGCACAGCAAAGGAAGCAGTCAACAAACCAAAGAGGCAACCCCCAGAATGGGAGAAGATATTTGCAAATGACACCACAGATAAAGGGCTGGTATCCAAGATCTATAAAGAACTTCTCAAACTTAACACCCAAAAAACAAATAATCAAGTCAAAAAATGGGCAGAAGACATGAACAGATGCTTCTCCAAAGAAGACATACAAATGGCTTACAGACACATGAAAAAATATTCATCATCATTAGTCAGGGAAATTAAAATCAAAACCACATTGAGATACCACCTTACACCAGTTAGAACAGCAAAAATCGACAAGGCGAGAAACAACAGATGTTGAAGAGGATGTGGAGAAAGGGGAACCCTCTTACACTGTTGGTGGGAATGCAAGTTGGTACAGCCACTTTAGAAAACAGTGTGGAGGTGCCTCAGAAAATTAAAAATAGAATTACCCTATGACCCCACAATTGCACTACTAAGTATTTACCCAAAAGACACAGATGTAGTGAAAAGAAGGGCCATATGCACCCCAATGTTCATAGCAGCAATGTCCGCAATAGGTTTAGAGATTTTACTGATGTTGGGGGCCCCAAATCCTGAGAGACAAAAAAGATAAAAGATTAAAGAGTTAACAATCACTTACTTCTATCATAACATTTATATTTTAGTCTAGCTGCCTATTTATTTATCTGTCTTTTCACTGGTCTGTGGTTTCTTAAGTGCATGGTCTGTGTCATTTTCAGTTGCGTAACCCTCTACTGAGCAAAGTATCTGGCGTAGAGAAGAAATGTAATAAACATAAGTTGAGAACACAGATTTATGAATGAGAACCAAAAGGAGATAAATAAATAAAAATATGCCATCCATAAGAAGTGGAAACCATCAAATTACTTTGTATGTGAAGACTAGGAACTTGCAAGTTTCAGGGCTTAGGAGTCCCAGCCATGGATGAATATGGCATTTCCACTTCTGGGGAAAAAAATGAACGTAAAAGCATTGTCCATATCCATGTTCTAATCAAGGTATCCTTGAGATCTGTAAGAAGCAGCAATTTTTCATCATTGAAAAGAACTAAGAATCTTTCTTATTTCTATGGCATGAACAAGTTAGATTAATTTCACTGAGAAAAAAAAAAAAAGAAGCAACAACTGACTTACTAGTCAAATGCTGTCCAGTTTTGAAGATCACCAAAGTAGATTCAAATTTTCACATCTCTGAGGTGATGGAATTAAGTCCTGCATTAATACAGAGACAAAAATATGGAATGGGTTCTTAAATCCATTCAAACTTTAAGCCCTAATATTCTACAATTAGAAATCTCTCATTTTAATAATAGTTGCATAGTATATGATAAATTATAAAAAACTAACAATTACAGAAAGATATAGTCTGGAGACTACAAATTAAAGTTGGATGTTTACACAGAGTTATAGTCACTTATCTTAGGAACCTAAGTAAGGACCTGATAATTTTATTTGGATGTTATAAACAAAGTATTTGGTGGAGAACACAATTTTAGAAAATTAAGTATGTACACCGATGAACTCATTAACATCTCATAAATCATTATCTAGGAATTACACTAAACTTTGAACTTTAAAAAATGTTTTAATGTTATATTCTTATTCATTTATTCATTAAACATACTGGTGATTCTTCTCTGTGATTCACTCAGTCCTACAAGCTTTGAATACAAAAATTAATGACAATCTCATATCTGGCATAGGTTTGGCCAATTTCTCCTTGCATGTATAACTGTGAGGTCATTACCTACCCTCAGAATCCTTCTCATCTCAAGGCTTCAGGCAGCTACTGTCACTTGGGAGAAGTGCATTGAAGATGCATCCAGTTTGCCATTTCTGATAAGTGACATCAAAGAATTTGTATCTAGTCGGAGACAGTATGTATTCCATGAATGTTTACATGTTTTAAGGCAATATTTTGATTAGTAAGACATGGGCTGTATGAGTTCAGTAAAGGGAGAAATCACTGCCAGTGGGAGCAGGAACAGAGGTAAATTCAGGTAACTTGTCTGCCATTAAGTCTGTAAATAATGCTTAGATTTTAAAGGGAGAGAACATTCCAACAGAACAAAGCATTAAGAACAAAAATATAGGTAGAGGATGAATGTGCTGTGCATATATAATAATGCAAAGTAGTATTAAAAAAAAGTGAGCTAATGTAATTTCTTAAATCCTAAAGGAAATGCTTGATCTAGCTTATTTTACTTTGACTGTTAAATACACCTTCCTCCATCCATGTCTTCAATGAATTTTAAACTTCAGACATGTTCCCCTTCAGCTTGTGTCTTTCCAGCTAGGATCTAAATTTTCCAGTCTATCACCTCTTATCCCCTTGAGCATTTTATTTGTCATGCTCTGTACAAGTTGCAAGCACACGAACACTTTCTTGAAAGGAGTTAAGGACTGTGGTGACAATAACTTCTCATGTACAGACTTGCATGAGTTTATGAAGAAATGCTGCTGTAAACAATCACTGTCCCAGGAAATCATCTTGGACAGGCTATTCTTTGCCTTTGCCTTTCACATATCATCCATTGTTAATCTTTTCTTTTATGCAACAAAAATTTATAAGGTGCCAACCACCCACAAGATTTTGTCTAAAATGTTAAGGTTAAAAAGATTATTAAGATTAATAAGCAATGACTTTTGTCCTAAAAGACCAAATGTTTAATGAAGACAACAGATGCATAAAAAAGATAATTTAAAAATGGGCAAAGTTCAATGATAGATATATTCACAGAATGTCTTGAGAGCAAGAAGAAGTGATCCATAACCAAGCTTGGTGAAGGGATGGATCAAGGAAGACTTCAGTGAAGTGATGTTAGCCAGGCAAACAAAGGGGCTTCTGATATATCTTCTTAACAAAGATGAGAATACATTGCTCGTCCCACTGGACATTGGCTTATGTCATTTGCTATCACTGTGGTTCTGACTATAATACACAACAGATCAACCTTTGGCTTCTAACAACAGCCTACCCACATTTCAACACTTCATTGTCATGCCCTGACTTTATAGTTTTGGGTTTCTGATTCAGCGTGGAGAGTATGACAATGACCTAGGCTGTGACCATTCAGAGATGATGCAGGCTGAGAAAAGAAAGTGATTTACCCTGGATCAGTGCTTCTCCACATGACTTCCCTGGGTTGACAGCATCAGGGATACCTGGGGACTTGTTAGAAAAGCAAACTGTCAAGCCCCACCTCCAACCTACTGAATCAGAAACTCTGGGAGTAGAGCTTATACATCTGTGCTTCAACAAATACTCCAGGTGTTTCTGGTACACTTAAAGTTTGAGAACCACTCTGCTGGAAAGGGGACAGATCACCTCATACCAGTGAACGTTGTTTTTTCAAAAGTAATCTGGAAAGTTCTCACCAGAAAGGGAGAGGAATAGATGATGGCCAGCTGACAAGTTATGTCAAGAATATCTAGCATAGGGTGCCTGGGTGGCTCAGTTGGTTAGGCGACTGCCTTCGGCTCAGGTCATGATCCTGGAGTCCCAGGATCGAGTCCCGCATCAGCCTCCCTGCTCAGTGGGGAGTCTGCTTCTCCCTCTCCTGCTACCCCCCCCTTGTGCTCTCTCCCTCTCTCATTCTCTCCCTCAAATAAATAAATAAAATCTTTAAAAAAAAAAGAATATCTAGCATAGCAACAAGATAAGATATAATGATACCAAACTGCTATTCTTTGTGTTCAAGCTCAGCAGTCAGCTCTTCAATTTCTTTTCTTCATGAATACAGTACTGGGGGAAAAGGAGATAGTAATAGTGTGTAGAGACTTTATTCTATTTATTTAATCACTTTAGTGAAATAGTTAAGGGAATTTAAAATAGATCTTTTAAAAATCACATGGCTCTCCTTTTAAATCAAAAGCTTCAATTCAGATCTTTCTACTCTATGACATTTCTACTTGGCATTAGAATTTCTCTCTGCCAAAGAAATATGAAAATCCATATCTTGCCATTGTACCATTTTAATATTCATTTTAATGACATAATATAAAAATTCCACTTTACTAAGAACATCCATAGCATAAATACCCTATAATAAGACATTTTAACTTTAATAGCAAAAATTTGTGCTCTTGTATCACTCTAGCATGATGGATAAGAGCATCCAAATTAGGTTTTTAGCACAACCTTTGGACTACATTAGCAAAAATAAATATTAACATAAGGAATATATGATGGAAAATCTTTAGCACTATACAAAAAATTAATTCAAAAGGTATATTGATCTTTAAGCCACCTAAAGTAAAATGTATTAAGCAATTCTAAATATTTCTGTAGCAAAAGTGCTCCATATTTCACACATTTTTTAAACAACCTAAGTAAAAAGAACTCACTAAACACTGAGACAAATCCTGATAGTTTAGGTCAGAATTAGTGGATTCACCTGGAGAGAAATCTATGATTAGAGAACACATTCCTATAAGTGGTTTTGAAGTCAACTTCTCTTAAGAAAGGTAAAGGAAATGACTCTGGTATTTTGATCCCCTGCTGAAAAGAGAGTAAATATTCATATAAGTTGTTCTCATCACTTCGTGTTCATTTGGGTAAAAAAGCTGATTGCTAGGGAACCTAAAACACTGAGAAAAAAAATATTCAGTTTGGACAGAGAAACCAGGAAAAGGTGGTCCGGGTCGTAAGAAGAACATGAGGAAATACCCATTCATTTTCTCATCTTATCGTTGCTTTTTGACCTGAGTGTCAGTGCAGGAACTAAAATTCTGAGAGAAATTCTGGTTTTCTAACCAGACAACTGAGCAAACAAGACCCTTGGCACTGGAGAGTGTGGGGGAAATATTGAGAAGGAGAGAGGAAATACTCAAAGTATGCATATGAACTGGCCAAAATTCCCACCTTACACTCTAAGTTTCATAAGCACAGAACACACACAAGAAGCATAGCAACCTTTCTGGAGCTGAACTATGATGTAAGCTACTGCCTAAGTCCTACCTGAAACTTCGGTTCTCTATCTAAGGAGATAGACACACCAGAACAACTGTCCACAAAAGGTAGAATAATTGTGATCTGAACATGACTTGGTTAATTGAATGTTAAAGAAAAAGTCAAAATTCTCCAGAGAATTTTAATGGGTTCAAAACCCTTGCAACATAATACTCAGAATTCCTAGGATAAAATCAAAGTTCTTAAGCCTACAAAGAATCAGGAAGATTTGAACAACCCTCAAAAGAAAAGATAATCAGTGGATGCCAATCTCCAAATGACACAGATTGGAATTATTGAACAAAAATTTTAAAGCAGCAATATTACTATTCTCCATAAGTCTAAACACTTTACAGTAAATGGAAAGGTAAAAGTTCTCAGCAGAGAGGTAAAACCTACAAAAAATAACCAAATGGAAACATTAGAATTGTAGAATACAGTATCTGAGATTTTTTTAATTACCATATGGGTTTAACAGAAGAATGGAGATGACAGACAAGAGTCAGTGAACTTGAAGGTGAATCAATACAAATGATCCAATCTGAAGACCTGAGACAAAACACATTTTTTTTTTAAATTGAGGCTCAGAGTCCTGTTGGATATTATCCAAAGGTATAACATTTATAACACTGGAGTCCCAGAGGAGAAGAGAAAGGGATTCACAAAGATAAAATATTTGACAAAATAATGGCTGAAAATCTTCCCAAATTTGATAAATGGCATAAATTAAAACTTTGAGACAATTAGAGAACTTTAGATAGAAAAAACTCAAAAAAATTATATATATATATATATAACAAAACGTCTGAAACTTACAAGAAAAAACATTGTGAAAACAGGCAGAACAAAAATGATACATTACAGATGGAGGTGCAACAGTTGTAGACTTCTCATCAAAAACCATGAAGGCCAGGGACACCTGGGTGGCTCAGTCGGTTAATCATCTGCCTTCAGCTCAGGTCATGATCCCAGGGTCCTGGGATCAAGCCCCACTGCTTCACCCTCTCCCTTTGCCCTTCCCACCCTTGCTTGTGCTCAATGTCTCTCAAATAAATAAATAAAATCTAAAAAAAAAAGAAAGGAAAAGAAATCATGAGGGTCAGAGGACAATGAAATGCCCTTCATTTGCCCTCCCAATGCCCACAAAAGAAGAAGCTGCCAGTGCAGAACTTTGTGTCCAATGAAAATAAGCAAGTGTGACAACAACAATAAAATCTTACATAAAGAAAATTCAGAGAATTAATTAACTGCTCAAAAATAAGTGCTGAAGGAAGTTCATCAGGTTGAAGTAAAATAATACCAGAAGGAAACTTGTAACTTCAAGAATGAATGAGGTGCAGCAGAAATGGTAAGTTTCTGGGTAAATATAATAAATTGTTTTTATCCTCTTACACTCTAAAACAGACCAGACTCATAAAAGCAAACATTGCTGAAGGAGGGGACAATACATATAGATGTAACAGATGTGATGACAAAAGGAACATACATATATAGATTGTGAAAAGTAATGATCCCAAGATGAACCATCAAAAATACAGAAAGTGGTTAAAAGCCAACAGATAAATTAAAATGAAATTCTAAGATATCCAAATTGTCCAAAATAAAATAGGAAATAGGAAACAAACAAACAAAAACAGAGTAGACAAACCTCAAAACAATTAAATGATGGCCCTACCTCAAAACACTCCAATAACTATGTTACACGGAAGTGAGCTGAATAATGAACTAAAAGACAGAAGTTGTCATGTTGGATTTAAAAAACAAAAACAAAACTGTTCTTTAAAATAAATTTACTTTAAATATAATGAGATAGATAGGTTAAAAGTAAACAGACAAAAATAATATACAACATGCAAACACTAATCTAGAGAAAGCTCACTAGATATATCAATATCTGATAAAGTAGATTTCAAAACATTTTTAGCTGTTTCTTTTAAAGTTAAACATAAATTTACTACAAGGTATTAACCCAAGTGAAGTGAAAAACTATTTGTATTTAAAAGCGTTTATGTGAATGTTTTATAGATTTCTTTGTAATTGTCTTAAACTGGAAGCAACTCGCATGCCCCTCAAATGGGCAATAGGTAAACAAACTGTAATATATCCACAAAATATACTACTACTTAGCAATAAAAATGAATGGACTATTGAAACTTGCAACAACATGGATTAATCTGAAATGCGTATTGTTAAAGAAGCCTGCCTCAAAGGGCACTGGATGTATGGATGCATTTATATGACCTCCTCAAAAAGGAAAAAAAGAAGCTCTAAAAATGGAGGACAAATTTTTAAGGGTTATTTGTAGGGAGAATTGGGGGTAAACTGACTACCGAGAAACAAGAGAGCAATTTGGAGAGATCATTATGAACAGTTCTGTACCTTGACTGTGGTGGTAGTTGGAGGTAACTTCACATTAGTCAGATCATAAAATGCAAAAACCAAACTCAATGTGTAATTGTGATTTTAAAATACTATAAATGTCCTTCTGGAGATAAACAGAAAAAAATTGCATATGGACCACATATTAAATGACACTGTTAATACTGTCGTTATAGTATTGTTATTACTGCTAGTTTTCTTAGTAGTCATAGGCAATTGGGCTTATTTAAGGAGAATTTACTTAGTTTGGGGAGATGAATCCTGAAGTTTTTATGAATGAACGAGTTATGATACCTGTGACTTATTTTCAAACACTATAGCCTAACCCAAGTGTACGTGAAGAAAGGAAATATGAAAAAATTATCTCAGTTGGTGAATCTCTGTGAAGGGTATCGAGGGGTTTATTATGCAAATCTTCACAGTTTATGTAGGTTTAAACTTATTTGAAAAAAAAGTTTGGTGAAGATTTTTTCTAATGTTTTAATTTATAGACCCATTGCTAGAATCTGTTGTCATTAATATAATTTCTAAAAAACATGGTAAAGTCATTTATTGCACTTTCTAAAATTAATAGAGCTTAAAGGAAACATATCAGAAGCTCTATGATTTGGTCCAAAGAAAATGACCTGGAGATACCAGATTTAAAGAGATTTTAGGTGGAAGTACGGGGTTTTAGTAACTTCCTTATGAGTTAACACTTAAGAGTTTTTGTTGAAAAACCAATAAGCAAAAGACAGGAAAGAAAAGTAGAATTAGTGGCTACAGTTCTTTTTTTTTTTTTTTTTGGATTTTTGACAAGTCAGGAAAAACTAGTAATTTGTGTGCCGTATAGCCATTGTAAAAAACAACAGCAAAAGCTGACATGCAGAATCTAATAAACACTAAACTCTGAAGGGGCAATGGTAGGAACTTATATGGAAGAGATTTGTTCTATATAACAAACTTGAAGTAAAGGCAGATTAAGGAGCTATGAGAAAAAATAATCTTATCACAACATTTTATCCATAAAGCTTTCCATGACTCTCCCCTAACTAGAATGATCACTTATCTCTCAGAATATTCCAGTTATTTCTCTCAACATTTCAGTAACTACACTGAAATTATTTGGATACATCTCTGCCCATCAGGGATGATTCCTTATTTGTTTTTGTATCATTAATATCTAATATGGTGAGGTCTTGACTCTGAAATCAACATGTATCCACAACTTGATAAAGCACCTTGTGCTCTCTAGATGTAACAGTGGATGATGACATGTGAATTAAAGCAAAGTGAAGAAACAAAGCCAAGAGTGAATTGTGCCAGTATGGAAAAGAATTGTCATTCTCTTGACAAATACAGCACTTAGCTTTTGGGTCTCCAAATCTGATTCATTACAAAGGAACTCAATCTAATCTACTGCAAAACAAAACAAAATAAAAATCCCCTGAGTCATCAGAGCAAACAAAACCATTTCTTTCTCATCTACATAGTATCAAAAGCTACCAAAATATAAATGAGAATACCATTGTGAACTTTATTGTATATCTAAATAGCCAAGAAAATGCTATTTAATATAAAGGAAAAATGTATAACAATATGTATGTGGCTAAAACTTCTCTTAAATGTAGTAGCCCTCTAAAACCTTATAACTTAAAGTGTGGTCCTAAGAAGTGCAGTATCAGCATTATCTAGGAGCTTGTTAGAAATGCAAATTTTTGGTCCTTAGCCCACACCTACTGATTCAGAACATGCATTTAACAAGATCATTAGGTGACCATATACATATTAAAGTTTGAAAAACATTGTCCTAAAAGATATCTAGGATATCCAGAAGAAAACCAAAGTTTGGCTCAAAATCTTCGCAGAACAGAAAAAGTTTGTATTTACCCTGGTGGTGTCAACTTGGCTGCAGCAGCACACATTCCTAATGCACAAGATTGCTGATAGCATTTGTATCCATCTTGTATCCATGTTATCAGGCACCCACACTTGTCTGCATCTGCTGTTCACAGATAAAGTTAGCATTTTTGAAATGAGTAGCTATATCAATCTATTTGTGTGCAAATAATCGCCTAGTGTTTATTTTCTGTCTGTGGAAGAATGTGCATGAGTCCATGTACTCCAACTTGACTCCAGAATTTATCCATTCTTTTGTAAATTCAAAGAAGGAGAACAGAAATGTACATTTTTGGGGACTACATTGAGTTTAAGAGATTAAACATTAATAGTAAAGAAAGGGCTCAGGTAAAACTGGTTTCCTTGTGAATTCTTTTCCATAGCTCTGCTTTCAGGAGACTGACTTCAGTTTCTCTCTTCAGCTGTAATTTGAAATGCAAATAATAAAGTTATTTAAATTCCTACTGATTATGCTGGGATTAAAAAAAAAAGGGAGAAGAAAGCATCTTTTGCTAAAAGAAATGCTTGAAATATAATGACCTATTTAGAAGGGGAAAAGGTGTATTGAATGGTGTTATAAAAACAGTGCTTTCTTTGCATTTGAAAAACCTATGATTTGACACTTCTTGTTTATCTTTCAAAATAAATAACACATTAACCAAGGAGGATTTTGGTAGCTTAACTGTAGATAAATTCTCCCACAGATAAATAGACACAACCTGTAACAGAAGCACATCGACAGGATTCTTCATCTTCCACCTTTGCTTCCTTAAAATCTTCGAGTTGGTCTAAACATGGAAACCTATATGTCTTTTGAGGGCTACAGATCCAGAACTCTCGGGGCTCTGCCTGGAAGGAAGATTTCAGGGATTATAGCACAGCTCACTTACTCAGTTTCTCTGAAACAGCCAAAACAAATGTCAAAATAGGGGCACCTGGGTGGCTCAGCCGTTAAGCGTCTGCCTTTGGCTCAGGTCATGATCCCAGGATCCTGGGATCGAGCCCCGCATTGGGCTTTCTGCTCCGCGGGAGGCCTGCTTCTCCCTCTCCCACTCCCCCTGCTTGCGTTCCCTCTCTTGCTATCTCTCTCTCTGTCAAATAAATAAATAAAATCTTTAAAAAAAAATGTCAAAATAATTATACCTGAAATCTACGTAGATGCGATAAGAGAAGCCATTGTTCATATCAATTAAAAATATAAAAAAATGAGTATGGGTATGAATGTATTTTTAGATATTTTATTTAGTTATCACTTATTATACATTTTTAGTAAATGTATTTCAGATAGCACACGTCTATAAATAAATTTAAAAATCTCTAATGAAGAGAATGTAATAGATTCGGTTTTAGTTTTTCTACTGACCTAATTCTTGACCTTAGAGAGAAATCATTAATCATAAATGTGTACAAATGTAATATATCTACTCACTTAAACCAATTCAATTAAATCTGTATGTTTCAATTGATTTGTGGGTAGAGTTTAGGGAGAGTACTATTTGTGTTTTTGTTGTTGTTGTTGTTTTATCATCAAAGCATATTATATTTAAAATAGGAGTAGAGTAAGTCCAAAAGATGAAAATGAAGATTTATTCATTTGGGTTCTACTCACAATGTGAAGATTGTTCCCAAATTTCTATTTTAAAAAGTCTTTGTTCTGACCCAAGGTGCTTGCTTGGTTATAATGATCCCTGGGACTTAGCAGCTTGCTTATGGAATGGGAATGAGGAATGGCTCAAGGAAAGAAGAATTGGGGGAGTCATAAATTTAAATAATGCTTTGCTAATACCATACTTTATACATAATACTTTAAAAGGATGTCCTAGAGAGTTAAACATTTCCCACCCCTCACATGAAGACTTATTCAAAAGATTAAGGAATGCTCATCTCCTTGCACGTATGCAACTTCACTTTAGATAGTCTGGAGACATTTAGGTGATTTAGGAGAGTCGTAGCTAGTTTGCTCATGTAGAACAATCACTGATAAAAATATGACTTTCAGAGTCAAAAGTTAAAATAAATCTCAGCTCTGCCCCTTTCTAGCTTTTTCATTTCAGGTTTATTTCTTATAGTAACTGAGTGGGTTTTAAAAAGTAACTTAATTTCCAAATATAACAACTTTTTATTTTTGCCCACTAGGAACGATACAGGAGCAGATGTAACCAACTCATGACAACCTGAGAAAGATTCCTTTTGATAAAACCAGTCCCTACTAAAGACTCCAATCTCTTACAGTATGTGTAGGGTCTGCTCACATATAGTTACTCTCCTAAGACACTGCTTGAGTTGCTGGGATTAATTGTCTTTTAAAACTGCTGTAGATTGTATTTTGTATATTGAGTTTATTTCTCTTGAATTATTAAATTTGAAACAAAAATATTTCAACTAATTACTTGTAGTAATGGAGTTGAATTGTTGGTGTTAACACCCACCCATTGTCTCTTTACTAGGAGCTGAGGTGAATCTTCTCAGCATCTTTATCCTCACTCACTTACGTCTGTTGGGTTTCGTGCTTTACATGTTTCTTCTACATTTAGTAAGTTTTCCAGTCACTGTGGTCCAGTAGCTATGCTACTGTCTCAGTCTTCCACTTGGAATGCTCCTTTCCTTGTTGCTGCTATTGCTCTTTGGACAGTATTCATTTGTTCCCAATTTTTTTTTTATTTTCCCTCTGAATATTGATGCATTTCATTTTACTATGTTGTATTCAATCAAATTTTGGATCTCCTTTCAAAGCTTTACTCTCTCTTTGGGGAGCTAGGCCTGAGGACATGTTCTAGGTCACCCGGAAATCTGAGTTATCTCATCTAGTGTCTACTTACAGGATCAATAATCTAGTTGGTCTCATTGGTTTACTCCTAAAGAAGACAGTTTGTCATGATAGCCTGATTCTTTCAATCCTATTATTTCAAAAAATATTTCTTGAGAAATTGTTTTGTTTAGAGTATTGGATACTGGAATGTGGGAGTGGATGAACAAATAAAATAGAAATAGAATATGCCTTCAAGGAGCTGACAGACTAACAAGACTAAAATATATCTCCATATATACTCCAGTGTCCTTGGATAGGTATTCAGTAAATAAATAAAAGAAGTGAGGAAGGATGGGATAGAATATATGTGGCAATAGCAAGGGGTCTGGTTTGATTAGTTTAGCTCTAAGTAAAAGGGAAAAAGATCAAACTTGGAAAAAATCCAAGTATCATTTCTATTCTTTTAAATTTATTTTTGAAGTGTGTTTTGTGGGCCTGAATGAGTTCTAACCTTTGGAAAGTTCCATGTGCTGGAAAAGAATATTTTCTGTTGTTGTTGTTGGATGGAGTGTTCTATAAATATCAATTAGATCAAGTTGATTGATGGAGCTGTTCAGGTCATCTATATCTGTACTGATTATCTGCCCGCTTGATCTATCAATTACTGACAGAGGACTATTCAAGATTCCAATTATATCAGGAGATTTGTCTATTTCTCCTTTAGTCCTATTAGTTTCTGTCTCATGTATTTTAAAATCCTGTTGTTAGGTGCATACATGTTCAGAGTTGTTATGTCTTTTTTGCAGTATCTTGTCCCTTCATCATGTAATGACCCTCTTTATCCTTGGTAATTGCCCTTACCATAAAGTCTGAAATTAATATAACTACTCCAGCTTTCTTTCATTTTTATTAATGGTTAGCATGATATATCTGTCCCTTTAATTTTAACATTTCTCAGTATTTTACATATATATATTTATATTTCTGAGATACATAAATATGCAGTCTAGAAATTTAAATATAAATGTTTAAAGTTAGTTTCTTATAGGCAACGTATAATTTGATTTTGTTAACGCAGTCTGACAATTAAATAGTGTGTTTAGACCATTCTTATTTAAAGTGAGTATTGATATGGCTGGAGTAAGATCTACCATCTTTCCACTTGCTCTGACTTGTTGAATTTGTTTTTTGTTTCTCCCTTCTACTCTTTTCTGCTTTCTGTTTTATGTGATTCCATTTTATCTTCTCTCTTATCATATCATTTATACTTTCTTTTAAACTAGAGATTAGCCTAGAATTTATAATATACATTTTCAAATAATCTATGTCCACCTTCAAATGACATGATACCACTTCATGTGCTGTACAGGTACCTTATAACAAAGTATTCCCTATCCCTCTTTTCTAACCCTTGGGCTACTGATGTCACTCCTTTGGCTTATATGTATATCACTCAATACATTGTTACCTGCCTTAGCATTATTTAAACTTTAATTGACATTTTGATCAATTAAAATAATACTTTATTTATTCATTCTCCCTACCTCTCAGTTTCTTTATGTAGATCCAAATTTTTGACCATGTATAGTTTTTCTTTTGTCTAAAAATTTCTTTTCACAGATCCTACAGAGGAGTTGTGCTCTTAATGAACTCCTTCTGTTTTTATTTGGCTGAGAAAGTCTTTATTTCACCTTCATCTTTTTTTTTTCTTGAGGTGTAGTTGACATATGTTAGTTTCAGGTTTACAGTACAGTGATATTCTTTACATTACTCAATGCTCACCATGATACATATAGTCATCATCTGCCACCACACATTATTACAATATTATTGGCTATGTTCCCTATGATGTGCTTTTCATCTCCAGGACTTATTTTATAGCTGGAGGTTTGTGCCTCTCAATCCCTTTCACCTACATGATCCTTCTCCCCCACCCTCTCCCATCTGGCAATCACCAGGTTATTCTCTGCATTTATGAGTCTGTTTCTGTGTTTTTGTTTTGTTTTGTTCTTTAGATTCCATATGTAAGTGAAATCATATGGTATGAAATCTTTCTCTGTCTGACTTATTTCATTTAGCATACTACCATGTAGGTCCATCCATTTTGTGGAAAATGGCAAGATTTCATCCTTGTTTATGGTTGAGTAATAGTCCATTGTGTATACATGTACCACATCTTCTTATCCATTCATCTATGATGAATACTTGGGTTGCTTCCATATCTTGACTACTGTAAATTGTGCTGCGCTAAATATAGGGTGCATATATCTTTTTGAATTAGTGTTTTTGTTTTCTTTGGGTAGATATCCAGTAGTGGAATTACTGGATCATACGGTAGTTCTATTTTTAATTTTTTGAGGAACCTCCATGCTGTCTTCCACAGTGGTTGCCCCAGTTTGCATTCCCACTAACAGTGCACCAGGGTTCTAATTTCTTCGCATTCTCACAACACCTGTTATTTCTTGTCCTTCCGATACTAGCCATTCTGATTGGTGTGAAATGAAATCTCACTATGGTTTTGATTTCCATTTCCCTGATAATTAGCTGTTCAGCATCTTTTCACGTGTCTGTTGACCGTCTGCTGGAGTAGAGGATTCTTTTCTCCCAGCTGGAATAAGCTTCCAGAACTACACTCTGGCAAAGTCTTTTTCCCTGGAGATAGGCTTTTGTTATGGAAAAGGTTCTGGACTTGTCTATGAGGGGAATCTTTCTTGGATCCTCAGAAGATTCCTAGGAAGAAAACTCAAACATTATGGGGGTCCCTAAGTAAAGCCTCCAAGAGCTTTTTCCCCTCTCACATCAATCCACGCTCTGCCTCCAGCAATTTATCATCATTACCATTTATGCATTCCTAGCAGTTTGGGCCCCAGGAGCTTCCGCTCCTGGTAAGTAGATCTCCATTGCTGTATCTGTCTTCGGATTTCAGGGTGAGGGTTTGCTTTGCCACATCAGTTCTCTGATGGGTCTTAGAAAAATTATTGATTTTTAACTTGCCCAGCTTTTTCTTGTAGGAAGAATGGGAATGACTATTTCTGAGACATATCAGAGATAAAAGCAAGCGTCCTTAGAAAACAAGCTTGGAGCCAAAATATGGAAGGGTTTATTCTAGAAATCTGGATTTGAGAACAACTGCAGGTTTGAAACAGAGTTCTTACATTCCAAGTAGATGCTAAAGGAAATACTAATTAGCAGTTGTACTGAAATTGGCTAGTCAGAGGAGACAGTGGGATGGAAGACCAACTGGAAAGTTATGGACGTCTCTACAGTCAATACTGACAGCTTAAGGACAGATAGCACGAGTTGTAGTAGAGAAAAAGATGGGCATAAGAAGAACTGCAAAGACAGAACAGGCTCAGTTCACAATCACGGTAAGTGGAGGAAGAGGAGGGAAAGGGGGCAACCAATGATGACTTGAAGATTTGAAGGTAATGGTAAAGGCAGTGGGGGTGACTTTTACAGAAACAAGGCCCAGAAGAGAAAGCAGATGCTTAAAAAGGACATGATGATATTATGAGGATATGGAAATCACCATTTAGAAAAGATCATCATACAGTTGAAGTTAATATACCAAAAATATGGCAGCTGGAGATTTGTATTTGGGAGTCAGCCACATAGAGACTCTAGCTGAAATCATGTGGCTGATTGCCTTCGTGGATAATGACATTTAAAAGTATTTTGTTGAACAAGATTTATTAATCACCAAAATTTATTAATCACCTAGTCTACTCAAAATTAAAGTTTATGCAAGTCCTGTTGGCTCTCTTTTTTGCTCAGTCATAGGCAAAAGAGATTTAAAATAAGATACAATTAGCTGTCAATGAACAAGGTATTATCTAATGGATGCATCTAATGTGGGCCACATTTTTAATGGACCTCCAATGGTGTCACATTTATCAGGCTCAAATCTATAGCCAGAGGTATTAGGGAAGTGTAAATTTACGGACACAATTCATTGGATGTGAAGTTGACCATAACACATGGCTATTTTCATCCTGACACCACTAACGATAGAAGTGAAATGCACTTGGATCTTACCAGAAACATCAAAGAAATTCCTATATAATTGATATTCATAAATGCTTTATCCAGGAAAGGAGGTTTCTTTTGAATTAGTATATTTTGATACATTCAAATTCCATGTGTTTATAAATATAAACAAACACCTAGTAACAGTGATTAGGAAATAGGAGTGAGTATGTAGGGGAATGATTTCTAATGTTACACTTATATATGTAGGGAACTTCAACATTTGTTCTACAGAAGAAACTAAAATATTGAGCACATTATTTATATTGTGTTCAAGCCCACAACTTAATTTGGATAATCAAAAGAAAAAATTTGGTGGACCCAAGATTATTAACCAACTCTTTGCGAATCAATTGACTTCTGAATGAACAACATTGTGTTCTCATTGAGAGGGTCAAATTACCTAGGATTTTAGCTCCATGTCAATTTATAAATAGACAAATCACCATAGACACATCACCCAGCATGGCTCTGTTCTATTTCTGCAAGTTCCTGCCTGTCAGGTTTATAATTAGACCCTGGATTCTTTCTACAGCCATTTTGACTTTGCATCTCCTGAGTTACTCCAGGCTTTAGGGATGTGCTAGTGTTTTCATGTAGAAGATGAACTATTCCGTTAGGGTGGTAGAACACATTTCTAGATGAATTGATGTGGCCATAAGTCACAGGTACTAACCTGGGTGCTCTTGAAGAAAAGTTGAAAGTTAAGAGCATTTGAGGTGGGAAGCAAACGTATAGCCCCTCAGACATTCTCATAGCAGGTTATGACTTCTCTGCAATTGCAGCTCGTATCTAAATAATATAGATGTATATTTTCAAAACATATAGCCTTACTGTAAAACTGCATTTACAGTTATCATTTATTTTTAAATAGTTCTCGAGTTAGTGAGATATCCTGTGCACTCACAGATTTCAATGAAGCTCCCTGACCCATCAGAACGCACTCACTCTGGGAATGGAAAATGAAGGAAGGGAAACTCACGCTCATCTGGAAAATGATAGGAGGTACTAGAGCTGAGGCAAAAGAACTTTCCACTAAGGAGCAGCTGGTGCTGGTGCTACAGGGCACAAGGCTGAAGAACAAACATTTCTATCTTAGCATGGGCTGCTGAACAAGATGACACAATTTCACATGGTTCCTGACTTTTTCAGATTAAGTCCCTATGTTGACCAAAGAACAAAACACTTGTCTTCGGCTTCACTTTGGATTATGTAGACAAGGTACAAACATATTATAAAAGCCAAATGGAAGCAAGGGAAGAAGCCAGGCAGGGGAGGCATGACTCATATACTTCCTAACACCAGCACAAACCCTGTAAAGAGTGTGAGCAGATTGCATGCTGTTAGATGCAGAATATTTTAAGTTGCATGTCTTAGTGATATCTAGTATTCTTCTTACAGCTGTTGGATCAAAACTTTCATTTAAAAATTTTTTTGCACCTACTTCTGAGTGACAGTTCAGTTTACTGTCCTGAGGACCCGGTTAAGATCTCAAAATTAATAGTCTATTTGATTCACTTGGCTCTGAAAAACATGACATGTTTTCCTAAGTGGTGTCTGTAGGAGGCAAACTTTTTCACTTACAGTATTTCTTTGTTTCAAACATGTTTAAAAGGAACATGCAAGGATTCTAAAGTAGAATTTGTTAGATTAAAATGTAATTGAGAACAATATGGATCATCCAAATAGTGAGTTTTCATATAGCAAATATTCTTTAAGAAGTATTTAATGATAAAAATACATGCTAACTTTAGAATATCTAGAAAATCTAGGGAAATGAAACACAAACTAAAAATCACTTGAATCTTCGAACCCAATAACCACTTTTTTACCGTCTTGGCTCATATTCTCCTAATCTCTTTTCAAGCACTTTAAACAGAACAACTGTGGCCATAGAGACTTTTACTTTTCTCCCAGAATATCAATTTTTCATTTATATAATTACATTTTTATAATACTAACACAGCTACAGATTCTGACTGAATACCAAAAGTGAGTTAGAAATTTTGCCCAAAATGTCACTTTTTGGCTTCAGTTTTCTGATCTCATCAGAGCTACTGTGATTTTCCTTATTTAAATAAGTGGATCACTGTCTTCATGGTCAACCTCACTTTGCATGTTTGAAATATATTTTTTTTATTTTTTTAAAGATTTTATTTATTTATTTGACAGAGAGAGACAGCAAGAGCAGGAACACAAGCAGGGGGAGTGGGAGAGGGAGAAGCAGGCTTCCCGCGGAGCAGGGAGCCCGATGTGGGACTCGATCCCAGGACCCTGGGATCATGACCTGAGCCGAAGGCAGACGCTTAACGACTGAGCCACCCAGGCGCCCTGAAATATATTTTGAACATCATCTTAAATGACCCCACTTCAGTACCACCCACATGTAAGTGAGAGAGAAAACATGCTATTGGAGTAAAGGATAAATGTGCAACGATTAGTATTGTAAAGAAGATAGATAGTGCTTCTGTGCGGTGGCTAACAGGGTCTTCCATGCCCACATGTCTGAGAATGAACAGGGAACTAGAATGTTCTGTTTTCACGCATATTAGAAGCATTGTTTAAATCAGTTCTCATTTTTCCTTTTCTCACCTTAAAATACATGTCAGCTAATATGAACAGATTCATACGAGTTAACCTACTTTCGTTCATTGCAACTTCGCTCGGCTTTTATCACCCTTCTCCCCAAGTCAAGGCAGCAGCAACAATGTCTGGCTTCCATTTATTTTATGCCTCTTCTTGCTAAATTATCACCAGGTTTGAGCTTTAAAATTACATTCACAGACAGCTCAAGTTGGGTGGATAAACATGTTTAATTCATTTGTCATTAGGCCACGTGACACCTCGTTCCTTTAACTTTGCAGTCCTTACAGCAGGCTAGCAAAAGTCCCTCTTTTCTGCGTGGGTTAGTTAAGATGTATCTGGCTGTTTTGCTCTATCTTTAGTATGCAGGGAGCACACAGATGGAGATAAAAGGCGAAATGTCTATCTTTGAGTCCTCTGCAATACCGAATAAGTTATCAACCCACTAACATGCATGTCTGAATAGACTCCTTTGGCAACGCTGAGATATTATCTTCCGTGACATGCGAATTCCTCCCTCATGTCAATCCATGAAAGTACTAAAGGATGAACGCACTAGTAAAACGAATGTGGCAACACCACTGGGAATGTGAGAGCATCATATTTTCCCCCAGCTCCTTTAAAAAAAAAAAAAATTCTCCAGCTGAATCTTCCATATACATATAAATTAGTCAGTCTGAGGAACTGCTTGAGAATCCATCTCTTTAATCTCATGGAGTAGGCGTGGGGAATATACTCCGTTTAATGCTCTGGGGCCTTGTTTTTCCCCTTCAACTTTGCCATCCTCCTTCACAATCAACCCACACAAATGAAACTACAAAACACATAGGCTGGAAGCTGGGCAGCTGTGCTGGCCAAATGAGCAGACACTTGACTGGGGCTTGACCCAGAGTAGACTAACTCACAGACACACTGTCCACCTGATTCATTCATAAAAATAAACAAACAAAAAATAATAGTCTGCCAGATGCTATATAAGCACATCACATCCATATGCCATTGGTTGTTCCCAATAACCCTGCAAAGCTGCATTTTATTTTTATTTTACAGAAGAGAAAATTGAGGTATAGTAAGCCTGCATAACTTGGGAGGGGCAAGTCAATATTCAAACAAAATATTGTGGCTCCGGAATCCATACCACTAATCCTCTGCTCTACTGCTTGTCTCCTCCCCCCTCCCCCTTTTTAAGCATTTAGTGTGTTCTTGCCTCATTATAATCCTATAATGTTTTGCTATCCCTGTGCTTAAATGCAAAAACAGAATATAGCGGGACTCAAAGAACAGATGATTTTATATAAACTAGCCAACTGGGGCTCCTGGGTGGCTCAGTCAGTTGAGCATCTGCCTTCGGCTTAGGTCAGTTAGGACTCAATCCCAGGGTTTTGGGATTGAGTCCCACATCAGTCTCCTTGCTCAGCAGGGAGTCTGCTTCTCCCTCTGCCTGCCACATCCCCTGCTTGTGCTCCCACTGTCTCTCCTTCTAACAAATGATAAGTAAATTCTTTAATTAAAAAAGATATTGAACTAGCCAACTGCCTATTTTATTTAGTAGGGTGGAAATCAAGTCACTAACTAATCTATATCATAAAAATGGAGTTTCAAGAACACAACTGAAATGATGCATCTTCATTTTAGTTCTTGAACTTGGACTGAGGTCTTATTGGACAAGTAGTCAGAAGCACAGAGAGGGTTGCAGCACTGGAATTTAAGAATACAAAGGCGTGAAACTTGAACTAGTGGCAGGAATTGCTCAAATTAATTTCTATTAAAAATATGCTATATGTGAGGGCACCTGGGTGGTTCAGTCAGTTAAGCATTCAACTCTTGATTTCGGCTCAGGTCATGATCTCAGGGTCATGAGATCAACTCCCAAGTTGGGTTCCATGCTGGGTGTAGAGCCCACTTAAGATTCTCTCTCTCCCTCCCCTTCTGCCCCTCCCTGACTCTAAAAAAAAAAAAAAGAGAGAGAGAGAGAAAGAGAAATATGTTAAATGTGGTCTATATGTACCAGGACCATCCTAGGACCAAGGAATACAGCAACTAAAAATGAACCTTTATTTCAAGGGCCACTCCCATGATAAGATTAAAAATAGAGAGAGATGACTATCAATACCTATATCCAAACCATGAATCAATCTTTCTATCTATCTAGAGAAGGATATAAATAAAGCAGAATTTATATAAGAATAGTAATAGTTAATAGGGAATCCATAGTGACATTTAATTAATCATAATTTCATTCAAGAAACAATTATTAGAACTTTCATCCTATATAGGGAACTCTGTTAGGCAATATAAAATTTAAAAAAAATTAAATGCCATCATCTCTTGAAGAGTTTCTAAACTCTAAATAGAAAAGAGAGAAAACCTATTAGAAACAGAAAAAGGAAGTGTCAAAAATGGGAGCACATGCATTTGTGTAAAATTTAAAAAACACAAAATAAAGCAACAATTCAAAGAAGGTGAGTCTGGTTCAGGAAGAATTCTTGAAGAAAGATGAACTGAATTTTGAAAAAAATTGTGGGCACAAGCCAGAGACAAAGGAACAATGCCAATGCTAGGTACAAAGATATGAAAATCCTAAGCAATGTCAAAGGGCTAGCAATAAGTTTTGAAAGGTGGAGTCATGGAATGATAGAACCAGCTATAATCACAAAGATAGGATAACTGATGCTTCATGATGGTGAGAGGGTATAAATGCCTGGGTGGGGAGTTCATTGGGAGCAAACAAATGATAGGGGGCCAATATAGATTCTGGAACAATCTATACAACGCATGGCAGTGGGTTGATAGAAACATGGTGGAAGCTTTGTAAAGAAACTTCCTTTCTTGGAAGGAAAGGAACTGCTATTAAAATCCATACGGCATGACTACAGGCCTCAGGTGGTTTCCAGGATTTGTCAGTTTCATCTTAGCCCGGAACATTCCTGAGCAATGTCTCCAAGTTTTTCTTCATCCACTATGGAATGCCTAATACACGTGGAGATGACTCAACTAGTACTTAGAGAAGATAAAAAATGCTGTGCAATTTACTTGCCAGCTATCACAGTTTGAAAAATCATATTATGATTTTGTGATTTTGGCTCTGAGAAGTTAACTAAACTGAATCAGATCATAAAGCCAGAAAATAATGCAAATAAGACTGGAACGCAGGCCTATCTGAATCCATCCCCATACCCTCAAGATGGTTATATTCCACATGAGAAGACAAGATTCATCATTCTCTTTTTCTTCCCCATATAAATATTTGCTTAGTGCTTTTCCATTTAAATATTATGTGCCAGCACTCATAAATTGGTAGATTATAAAATGAATTCTCATCCTCCCCATTTCTCTGTGCCCTCTCTCCCCTCCTCTATTTGCATTGGCATGAGAACTTCGAGTTCCACTAAATGAGTCATTTGGGACAAGAAAATTAATTTATTTGAGCAGATGTATATAAACGTTGCTCAGAATAGAATCACAAAACAGCCCACTATTTACATAAGGTCCCTATAATTGATGACCTTTTATAGTTTTGTGTGAAGAATCCAAGGAGCTGACTAAGAAAGCTACATGGGAAATATCAACATGATTAGAAATACAGACTCATCTCTTGAATTCCAATTTAGTGGTGACACACAGTGAGCCTAGAGGAGAAAAATAACCACAGAATTCCTCTGTGCGACAATACATTCTTCACCCTAAGTGTATCCAAAGCCCAGCTGATATCATAGTTGGAAAGTGTCAAAATTAGGGTATTCAATATTGTTAATTACAAATGTTGAATCCTCCTTTTTTTTTTGTCAATAGTAGGAAATGTCTATGTTTTAAAACAAAACCAAGCACTTGTCTTTCATTTGCCTTTGACGGCGCCATTCTATTTATATTAAAACTAATCATCTCCACTCTATGACATTTTCAAACTTCTAACTGTAGATCTTTTGCACAAAACGAAGAATACTGTTTTCAAAAGCTCATGGCTAAGCATAATTCTTATTTTATGGATCAAAGAATTTTCCTCAAGATTAAGACCTTTCATTCTGCAGTACTGCAGATTTCCTTACTTCTTTGCCCAAGTGGGGAAGAAAAGTCATGATTTGGGCTTAGGATTCTTGACAGCAGTGGGTGGAGTTTTCCAGGGGGAAAAAGAAACAGGGCAGGTTAAAGTAACAGCACAAATTTCTCCAAACATAGATGAGGACACTGATGGAACAGCCAAAGACTTGAAAAAGTAAATAAAATAACTTGATTTTAAAAACCTACTTTGAGCAGGAATTAACTATGTGAAACTCAAGTGTACATCATTATAAATAGCAATTTATTTTGAAGTAGAAGGGCAAATAAAAAGAAATAGGGAACAAAGAAGAAAAGGTAAAGGAAGAAGAGCAAATTTTATGGAGGAAACAAAAAACAGTGATTTTCCATGGCAGAAGACTAGAGTCTGGCAAGTTTTTAGCAGTTCATTCCTTTTTTTTTTTTTTTTAAGATGTTATTTATTTATTTGAAAGAGAGAGAGAGCTTGCACAAGAGACAGCACAAGCAGGGGGAGAGACAGAGCAAGCAGGAAGCCCAAAGCAGGGCTTCATCCCAGGACCCCAGGATCATGACCTGAGCTGAAGGCAGACGCTTAACCTACTGAGCCACCCAGGTGCCCCAAATAGTCCATTCCCGACAAGAATTTTATGAAAAGTCAGAGGAATAAGTCTATTTACTCCCAAAAGTGATAACAAAACCAAGCTCAATGTCTAATAAATTTGTGCCAATCTAAGAGTGCAGAAATTAGCACTCCAAAACAATAATGAACATGCTTGTCTAAGGGAAATAGAAACAGATAGTTACTCATATATTTATTTATCCTGCAATAGCATATTTAGTGTCTCCTTTGACAAAGCAGAGACCCACCCCCAGGAGATATGGAGCTATGTTAGAGTGCAAGGTATTGTGGGCACACAGACGAGGAACTCCATCAGTCTATGATCAGGAGCCTTACTTAAGCTCAAAAGCTGATCCACCTTTGCTCTCACAGGAGCAGGAACGTTATTAACCATTGTGGAAGTTTAGGTAAAGAAAAGAGGATCTTAATGGACTTTCTACACTGAGAAAAAACTATAGAACAAAATGAATGTGGTCTAGGATTCCAGATAACCACTGAATATACCCATTTTTTTGTACTCATAACAGTTGCTTATCAATAAAAAGTTCCATATATTCATTAGAGTTTACTGGAAAATGAATTAAAAATGAAAATATTTCAAATTTAGCCTTCCCATTCACCACTGATATTGTACATTTTCTCTAATTTTTCTGAACCACACTGAATACTGAACTCCCTATCTCTAACTTCGTACTGTTAAATATCCTTAGAAAACTTTTTACATTTCCTAAGCAGCTCCCCCCACCCCAATTTTTCCCACATTTCCACTGGAGAGAAATATATGATGTCTCAAGCCTCTTTCTGGTATGCCGATGCTTCCAGAATGAAAGATGTGCTGAGTAATCCTTGAGACAACCTCGTTGATCTATCTGAATACATTTGTTTTTACCCTGCTGTTATGCACTATCTTATCAATGTGTGCTTTATCTCTCCAAATAGACGGTAGAATCTGTGTGGGCCGGCACTGTCTCCTAGAGGGTCTGCAGCTTCTAGGACACTGGTATGGGGCTGGACATACAGTCGGTGTCAACAAATAACTTGATCAATTGATCTGTCAGGTCTCAGACTTGGGTAAGAATTTAATCATACACCATTGGCCTCACATGCTCAGGGCTTGGCACTCAGTTTAACTGGCCAGAGATGAATAGGGATTTGAGGCTGAGCCACCTGGACCTTCACCCATGAAATCCTGGGAGTTGCATGCTGTAAACCTTTTAGACTCTTTCAGTCTTAGAACCATAAATTACATAATTCTTTTTAACACCAATTACCATTATTTGATCCCTGAAACACTTGCATTAGTTGACCCCGAACTTCAGTGAGCTCATATCTGAACCTGAATTATTATCCTCTTTTTTTTTTTATTTCTTCAATTTTCCAAACGGAAAGTACCCTGAGGGTGGCCTTCCTCTGAGGTGACAGTATGATGTAATGACACTCAGGTCACAGTGTCATGAGCCATTGTCCCAAAAGTGATAACCCCCTTGTCCACCAATCTATCCTTGAATGCTGAGGTTGGATTCAATCTGGCCAAATGGGAAGTGGCCAGCCAGGCTCCAGTATTTGCCCCACAGAGTCTGTATGGAGCTATTTTAAGCACCCTGAACAGCATGAAAAATTACAAAGCAGCAGGAAAATTCACTGTGCGGCTCTTCTGCAGAATCAGTTCCCGTGACAGTTAGAATTTGTTTGGTATATTCTTCAGTTAGCTGCTTCAAAAAAAAGAAAGAAAGAAAGAAAAACAACAACAAAAAAACATAAGGGCCATTCCCCCCCCTCCCCGCTTTCCCCTCCTCCCCTCCCTTAGGGCCTCAGCCTGTGTCTGTGCGCAAGTCCTGGGGTCTTGGGTGTCAAATGTCAGGCCTTGTACTGAGCTGTCAAAGAGAAGAATGGCCTGGGATGATTGATGACTGGGAGGCTTGAAACCCAAACCTCCCCTGCAAATGCTCCTTTTACAAAAAAGCTGGGGCTACCCACAGCGCCTATATTCAAGGTCACTTGGCATACCATTACACCCACCGCTTGGGCTCCCAACAAGCCAGGCCATTCACACAGGGGCGGACTTCTCTTCTCCGCTGTGCTCCCTCCCTCCCCCTCCAGCCCTCCTTGGCTCCCCTCATGAGCCCTTGCCCAAAATGTTGGAATCCTGAATCCCAGTCAAATACCAAGATAAACGAAACGATATGACCTCTTTGTTTTGTTTTGTTTTGTCTTGTTTTTCTTCAGGCTACATTTGCTCTGAGAAGCCATGGGCTGGAGCTTTCTGGAGCACCAGTCCGATGACAAGATTATTAATGGGAGCAGGGCAATGTCATATCTGATTTCATGCATATTCATGAAGGGAGCCACACAGCTGGGACCATGCGCTGTGGAGAGGGAAAATAAAGAGTGCTCTACCCCCCACCCCAGGCATGAAGAATGTCATTGTGGAGATGAGGAGGCTGACTGGAAAAGTTTAAGGGACTGTATCCTTCATTTTGAAAAGAGGAGGTAAGAATTTGCAAAAACAGCAACAACCACACAAGCTTTGGCTTCTCTGACCAAACTCAATAACTCAATCCTGACATAGAACCTCATACCTAAAACCACCTGCCTAGAAGTTCTCCTCTTAACGTATGCAGAGGGATGATCTTTGCAACGGTGTCAACAAAAGAAGTCAGTGTGTTGAGACCAAAAAAAAAAAAGAAAAATCAATGAATAGAAAGAAGTTGCTCATGGCAGTTAACACATTGACTATTCTCCCAATAAAAGATAAATTATGATTAGTTATAGATTTAACCATGTAAAATTATAAGAGGGATAAATCTTAGTTGGACACTAGACTAAGATCAAATATCCTTTCAGTCCCAATAAAATAATTGCCAGGAAAGTATTTGTGATCTTAATTCTATAGCACACAGACATACTGAGAAGCTGTCGTATATACTATAGCACCCCGCTGGAAGTTCTGCCTGGGATTTAAGAGTTTGCTGATCACAGCTGAGAGACCGAACGGTAAAGACATTTAATCACAGAAGTCTGATGTACATGGAACTGGTGGAAAAAATAAGGTCCCCAAGAAGTAGCGCATGCACCTGTAAGAGCTGAACAGCTTCATTTCCCTTGGCCACCCAACTGGATCTGATCAGCCACAGGGCACAGTGACCAGTTAGAAGAGGCCAAATAACAGAAGTCCCCAAACAATAAAGGTGGCCATATTGGACATTTCCCACTTCCAAAGTATTTATTTATATATTTTACTCTGCATGTCAGTTCCTTTCAAAGTTCACAGTGGACTGAGGCTTAGAAATAGGAAATCACTAGAACTGAGCCCCATCTTCTTTTGCCCAACCCTCCATTGCAACCAGGCACTTCCTTGATGTTTCCAGGGTCTTCATGGTAGCTTATCCCGGAAGGGCTACACCTTGGTTTGTTGCTTTGGTCTGAGTTGGGAAGATGTTCCTTTAGCTCCCTCCTAATTTCACCTGTAAGCTCTGTGTAGCTGCTTCCTTGCATTCAACAAATGTCCTTTGGCCCCTGCTTGGTACCAAGCTCTGAGCTAGGTGCTGGGGTCACAGATATGGAACCAGCCACCTCCTCCACCCTTGGATGCAAATTTAAACCTCACTAAGGGCAGACTTTGAGCATCCTGTGCCACCAAACTATGATATTCTTAGCCTAGCCTCTTAGACCTCTAACCAGGAGAGAGACTGGAGAGGGTGCTTCTATAGCGTGTCAACTGACTAGCATCAGGTAAATCCGGACCTAGAAAACTCGCAGTAGCTTTTAAAGAATAACTTTTACATGACCAATTGAGAGGGAACTGGGGAGTGGGTATGGAAGTTGTCATACACTTGAGGGGAAAAATAAGGATAACAAGAAATTAAAAGTCAATTTTTTTTGTCCAAAAAAAACCAAACAAAGTTCACAGTGGGTGCTCTCCACAGTAAGAATCTTTCATGCGGTTTTACCCCAACCTGTCAACATCATAAAAACATCAGTTAGCGGTTGGATCTAAAACTGCCATTCTCTGGAAAAAGGACCAACTCACCGCAGAATAGGAGTAGACATACTCTAGATTACTTTCTTTCGCCTCCTCAACCTGAACACTACTTACCAACATAAGTACCTTCTTAAAATCTCTCTCATCTCCTTTAGGAAGCCTGGAGAACTGATCGTACTGGTAGGGTTATCAATTAGACTAAAAAGTTTAATGATATGTAACCAGTGTTTATAATTCTGGAAATCTCTACTAGAGAAGAAATTCAAAATATGAAAGAACATGCACAAAATAAGCCATTACAATGTTATTTACATCGGCATAAAAATAAAATAAATGGAATGAAAAAATGGTTTAAATGTGAAACCATAGACAAATGAATTATGACTCGTTAATTGGAAGCAATAAAGTGTATTGACATAGTCTGACTAATTTTTGACAGGAAACAGGGCAGAATATTATTCTAGGACTATTTTTCTTATAATTATTTTGGAAATTTTATGTAAATGTCAGTCACTGGCACACATGGGACTTATGCTGTATATTCATGATATTGAAAATTGAGGTAAAATAATAAATATGCTTCTACCCATTTAATATCTCCTATATAATGGTAAAATAGAGGACAGTAACATTCAATGAGCCACTTCAACCCATACCTTCAGTTTCTTATTTCCAGATTTTCCAGAATTATTCCACTGGAGAATATTGAGGAAGAGGAAGTGAAGTGGTAATTATTAATTTGTAGCTTTATATAACTAAATGATAATTTGATTCCAACTTTCCTTCCCAACTATCTCTGGGGGATACAAATGAGAGCATGGACAGAAGACAATGTTTTCCATTTTTTTTTTTAAGGTTTTATTTATTTATTTGACAGAGAGAGACACAGCGAGAGAGGGAACACAAGCAGGGGGAGCGGGAGAGGGAGAAGCAGGCTTCCCACCGAGCAGGGAGCCCGATGCGGGGCTCAATCTCAGGACCCTGGGACCATGACCTGAGCCGAAGGCAGATGCTTAACGACTGAGCCACCCAGGCGCCCCAGGTTTTCCATTTTTATAGGCTTAAGAAAATGGCTTCTCCACTTCCTTCTCTTACTTACATGATATATCACATTTATAAGTTCCTTTTGCATAATAACGTGAGCTGCAGGAACCCAAATTTCAGTAAACACTAAGTGGAGTTTTGTATGGATAACAGTTTTTCCTTTGAATTTCATCAAAGATACAGGTATTTGAGTTAAATTAAATAATTTATATTAAACCCTTGTTAATAAATAGTCAATGTTTTTAATAGAATCCTAAAAACACACTAGGTTTTATAGAATGTGAAAAAATGAATAAAGTATATCAAATTTAAATATTTATGTCTAATAAAAATGGGAAAATACATTCTGGAATGTCCCTCCCCCCCATCTCTCTCTCTCTCTCTCTCTCTCTCTCTCTACAAATGGAACATCAGAGAGTCTCACTATGTATTTCTAAAAGCCTTGGGAGAAATACAAAGGAGAAAATAAAGAGGAACTCAAAGAATATCTAGGGTCTGGGAGACCAGTTCTGCAGCCCTTAGCTGCTGCCTCCCCCAGAAGCTGGGTCTGCATTGGAGGCGCCCATGGTTAGGAGGAACCTCAAGGAAGGGTCCCTGAGGAGTGAGGTTCTGAAGACTTCGCTAAGCTTCAGACCATGGTTGTCAGGAAAGGACTCGGGAGCCAGCCTGTAGGAGAGACTGAAGCAAGGCGTGGATTTACCCTAGACATACCTGGGAAGCAAGGGCAAGCAAGCAGCCAGCCAAAGCCAGGGAGGTAGAAGAGAATGAAGAAAAGACACACAGCAGATTATGCAGGACCAGGAGGAGGTCCAAACTCAGTTGAGAATCAGGCAAAGCAAGCTGACAGCAATGGTGAGGGCCAAGTTCACATTATGAAGGGAGGGACCAGAAGGTGAAGGCAGCCTGTGGCCCCAATCAGGGAACCCCCCTGAGATGCTGCTCTCAACCCAAGCTGCAGATGAAAAACACCTGGGGAGTTCTTCAAGAGTTCCAAACCAAGGCCCTACACCTGTCCTATTAAATCAGAAACTCTGGAGGTCGAAGGCTAGACCAAACTGATGTTTTTAAAAGTTTCCAGACTTATATTTGGGGCTAGCCAGTTGCTGGGTGAGGGAGAGTACCTGGTTGGGATGACCTAAGAGAAGGATCACCTATCGCCAGGGAGCTTGTGGTTAGGCTGGAGGTGGTGGGCAACCAGCCCCAATTTGTACTTTTCCCTGGCCTGCAACCTGAATCTCTCAGCCCAGGGTGATAGTTACAGTAACAACTAAGCCATGCATTCAGCTGTCACCCCTTAGTATCTTTACTCCCCCAAATGACCCCAGAGGCAGACAGTTCCTGTAGGTCCTATAGCTACTAAATGTATCCAGGGAGGACTGGGGATGAGAATTTGAAAGCAAATGTGTCTGAGTGTTCCACCCACTGCTGTAGCCACTAAAATATCCAGCATCTGGATGGTTGCATTGCAGAGGTAAGGAATGACTAACCCAGTACCAACAAGGTGCCATCGTGATTGTAAATTTCTTGAAGGCAGATCAACCACTTATTTCTTACATTCTTATACTCCCACAGTGGCACTATGCTGCAGCAGCAAAGGTCTGCTTATCATTATGAGGCAGGTACCTGTTCTGTGTCTTGGCTTTGTCACCTGTCAAGCAGGGATTACCAAACTAAGCTGTTTTAAAATAGAATACAATTATGGTCGCAAGTTATTTTCAAAACAAACTGATAATAATCTCATTTAAATGTGTAATAGCCATGACTTTCTTGACAATAAATGCAAGCATGGCTCAAAATTCAGACCCCAACCCCAGTATTTTTCTGGTGATGTGTTGACATGTCAGTTTCAGGAATGGCTTTGCCGTGAGTGGCTCGCTTTACTTGCAACAAGATGTTATCAGTTACCTATATTTAAGCACACCCAATGTGATTTTTTTTTTTTAGATTTTATTTATTTATTTGACAGAGAGAGAGATAGCAAGAGCATGAACACAAGCAGGGGTTGTGGGAGAGGGAGAAGCAGGCTTCCCACCAAGCATGGAGCCTGACTGGGGGCTCGATCCCAGGACCCCGGGATCATGACCTGAACCAAAGGCAGATGGCTAACAACTAAGCCACCCAGGAGCCCCACACAATGTGAATTTTTAAAATTTCTACTCACACCTAAGTTTCCCAGTCCCTCAAATTCCTCCATGCTTTCCATATTCAGATTTAATAAAACGTAGATACTGGAAATTAATCATCCTAAATGGACATAATCTTTGAGGAGCAGAGCAAAAGAGAATCATGTCATACCATGCCTACAATGTTCAATGGATAAACTGTACTCTCCCTGTCCAAATACATAGGTATACATGTATTAAACAAAATATATCTGCCCATTATACAGGTTAGTAAAGTAGGATTCAAAGGACATTTATTAAGCTTCACATAAACGTGCATGTTAGAACCAGAATTCCAATCCAGGCCTGTCTGAATCCAATACATAGAATTTTTCACACACGATGTTTGACATTGCCTCTATATCATTAAGGGAATCTTAAATTCCTTCATGTAAACAAATGTCTTCTAAGACCAAACATATTACTTTTATTTAAAAACAAAACAAAAAGCCCAGCTTACACTTCCTGTCTGAAACTTTATTTTCAATTTTGATTCCTTCTCATCGTTAGAGATTTTGTATATGTTATATTTAGAAGGGTGTAGAAGGAACCTTTTGCCTAATGCCTCCTTCTTAGTCATAGAACACTGTTATCTGGACACTTGGTCACCCCAAATGAAGACTACATATCTCAACTTCCCTTGTATCTGAGTGTGGTCATGTCATTAATTTCCAGACAGAGAAATGTAAATAAAACTGTGTATGACTTGCTAGGAGTATCCAAAGGGGAGAATATGCTTCTCATTCTTTTCCTGCTTCCTGTTGGTGGAAATATGTACATGGCTGATGCAGAAGCAGCTGCTGTGGGCCATGAAGTAGAAGCCATATATTAAGGATGACAAAAAGGCCAGGAGATAGATGAAATCATCATCCTATTCCTGGATTGCCTATGTTTACAAAAACTATTATTTTTTAAGAGATTTTATTTATTTATTTGATAGAGAGAGAATGAGAGAGAGAGAGCACACGAGAGAGGGGAGGGTCAGAGGGAGAAGCAGACTCCCTGCTGAGCAGGGAGCCCTCTGCAGGACTCGATCCAGGGACTCCAGGATCATGACCTGAGCCGAAAGCAGCCGCTTAACCGACTGAGCCACCCAGGCACCCCAAAAACTGTTATTTTTTAAACCAGGGACAGGCAAACTACAGCCCACCCTTCCAAATACTGCCCACCCTCTGTTTTTAGTGACTGAAGTTCCACTGGATTCATTACAGTAACGTCGTTCATTTAGGTATCATTTACAACAGATGTTATACTACAAAAGCAGCGTTGAGTAGTGGCCAGGTGACCTGAAAAGCCTAAATTATTTACTATCTGGCCCTTTACAGAGGCTGTTGACCCCTGATTTAAACCATTTTTCACTTAGATTTTCTGTCACTCAAAACTAAACCTAATTCAAGGGAATAAAGAATTCTTTGATACCTGTCATGCTGAAAAAATAATAAAAATTTGGAAAATTTTCCAGATGACCATGGACTACCATAAAGGTTTTATGTATTTTTGGTAGGTCTTATTGAGGTATAATTGCAGTACTATAACCCAAACCTGTGTAAGGAGCACAATTTGATCGGTTTTAATATATGTATATTCCTATGAAGTCATCACCACAGATAATGTAGAAATCCACAACCATCAAAAGTTCCTCATCACCCTTTGCCCATCCCCAGACAGCCACTGAAACTTCTTCCTACTTATGTGTTCTAGAATATGTTTTATAAATCATGTTATGGATTTATAGATTCAAACTGTAGCTACTCTTTTTTTTTGCATGACTTACTCACACAGCATAATAATTGGCATATTTCCTTGTTCTTGTGTGTTTCATACTTTATTCTTTTTTTTTACTTAATAGTATTTTATTGTATCAATATATCATAATGTGATTATCCACTCACTAGTTGATGGGTATTGAGTTGAGGTATGGTGTAAAGTGTCAATTTCATTTTCTGATTGTTTATTGCTAGTAGATAGGAATACAGTTGAGTTTTGCACATTTATCTTTCATAACTTCTTGATTTAATTTATTAGTCCTGGTTTCATACATAAAGAGCATGCCATCAGTGGGAAAAGGCAGTTTGAATTCTTTTTCAATATGGATGTCTTAATTTTCTTTTTCTTTTCTGCTCATTGCATGTCTAGAATTTAGTACAACATTGAATAGAAGTTTCAAGAGTGAACAACCTTGCCTGTTTCCTGATTTTAAGGAGAATATTTTTAGTCTCTCATTATAAAGTCTGATGGTATTTATAGGTTTTTGGTAGATGTCCTCTATCCAGTCCTCTCAATTTCTGATTTGTGGAGAGTTTTTAATTACGACCATGTGGTGGGTTTTACCACATGCCTTTTCTCTGTATCTATTCAGGTGATTGTGTGATTGTTGTTCTTTATTAAGATGCTATATTGCATTAGTTGATTGGTTAATTATATTAATTAATTGGTAAATTGCTATGCTGTATTACATTAAACCGACACTGAATTTCTGGGATAAATTCCATTAGTCATGGTGTATAATCCTTTCTATATGTTGCTGGATTCAGTTTGTTAATATTCTGCTAGGGATTTTTGAATATATATATTCATGAGGAATGTTGGTCCATAGTTTTCTTGTGACATGTTTGTTAGGCTTTGGTAAGTTGATACTGGTTCATATAATGAGTTAGGAAGGCTCCTCTCCTCTATTTTCCAGTAGAGTTTGTGAAAGATTGGTATTCATTCCTCTTTTAAGTATTTGATAAAATTTTCCAGTGAAGATACTTGTTTTGGGTTTTTCAATGTTGGGAGATTACATATTTCTCCTTTACTCAATTTTGGGAATTTTTGTCTTTCTTGGAATTTTTCCATTCCATTTATGATCTAATTTATTGGCAAAAAGTTGTTCAAAATACTACATAGCAATATTTTAATTTCTTTACAAAAAATTTAGGAAATTTGGGTCTTTCCTTTTTTGTCTTAGTCTAGCTAAACTTTTTCAATTGTGAATATCTTTTAGAAGAATTAACTTTTAGTTTTATTCTTTTCTACTTTTGTGTTTTCTAATTTATTGATTTCTGTATAATTTTTACTATTTATTTTATTAATTTTGAGTTTAATTTACCCTTTTTAGTATTTTAAGTTGGAAATTTAGAATATTGATTTTAAATTTTTTCTCTTTACTTTTTCAAATGTTTTTTTTAAGATTTTATTTATTTATTTGAGAGAGAGAGAACGAGAGATAGAGAGCACGAGAGGGAAGAGGGTCAGAGGGAGAAGCAGACTCCCCACTGAGCAAGGAGCCTGACACGGACTCGATCCTGGGACTCCAGGATCATAACCCGAGCCGAAGGCAGTCGCTCAACCAACTGATAGGTGTTTGGACACTATAAATATACCTCTAAATAATGTTTTAGCTTCATTCCATAAATTTTGATATTTTTTCCATTCATTTAATAATATACATTTTTTAATTTCTGTAGTGATTTTGAGCGAAGTGTTATTTAGTAGAATGTATTATTTAATCTCCAAATATTTGAGGGTTTCCCAAATATCTTTCTGTTGTTGAGTTCTAATTTAATTCTTTTGGGATCAGAGAGCATACTTTGTATTATTTCAATCCCTTTAAACTTACTGATGCTTATTTTATGGCCCAGCATACACATTGTGCTGTGATCAGATGGAGCATAGCATATTTGTCAGTGAAGTGAAAATGTTGATAATGTGGTTCAAGGCTTTCATATCATTAGAGATTTCTTTCTATTTTTGAAAGCAAAGTATTGAAATTTTATTTTTGAATTGTCTATTTTTCTTTTCAGTTCTATCAGATTTTTATTCATGTGTTATAGGTCTGTATTGGTAGATGCATATACATTTATATTTATCATATCTGCCAGATATATTGACCTCTAGTATTTCTTGTCATAAAGTCTTTATTATCTAATATTCATATAGCTACTTCATGTCTCTCATGGTTACTGTTCACATGGTTTATCCTTTTCTATCCTTTTAATTCTACCTGTTTGGTGTTTTTGGATGTACAATGTGTTTCTTGAAGATAGCATATAGTAGAACCTTGCTTTTTATTGTTCCGGCAATCACTGATTTTTCATTGAAGGATTAGTCTATATATGTAGTATATTTATTGTTGTGGTTGAATTTACATCTGTCATATTGCTATTTGGTTTTAATATGTCTCATGTCTTTTTTGTTACTCTATTTCTCCTCTCCTGCCATGTTATCATATATAGATACACACATACATACACACATATATATATTTGATATAATGGTATAATATGATATATAGTACAATATTTATGATATTATATATGTATACTTGGTGTTATTTATGTGTACATTTGTATTTTATAAATATATATACATATAGTATTACATATATTTGGTTATATATATATCTTTCATATACATATGAAAAATAAGATCATAGGAAAAAAGAAAGAATAACAAAAAAAGACATGAATAGCAATATATCAAATAGCAATATGGCAAATATATATTTTCTATCACCATTTTTAATTTCTCTATTGATTTATGTATGCATATTTTTAGTTATATTCTATGTGGATCACACAGTCATTATCACAAACCACTTTAGATTAATTGTTGTAAGATATAGAAATTTTATTACAATATAGCTTCATTTCCTTCTCCCTTGTTTTTACTGTTACTGTCATATACCTTATAAATCCAATATACCTTATAAATCCAACAATAGTGGGCTGTAATGTAATGTGGCTTTATGCAATTTTGTGCCATTTGAAGAAGTGAAACGAAAACAGAAAAGAATATATACAATCTTATATTTCTACCCACATATTCATCACTTCAGGTACTCTTAATTTCTTTCTGTTCATTTAAGAATTAACTGATGTCTGATGTCATTACTTTTAACCTTTAGGACTACACTTTGTATTTTTTGTAAAATACATAAAATTTGTTTATCTGATTCATTTTAGCTTACTAAGGCAGATTTTCTTTTCTAGTATACTTAGAAATAACTGATATGTCTTAATTATAGTATACAAATTTTGATATGTTTTATTTTTATTAACATATTTTCCAATTTTTCTTGCAATTTCATCCTTGACCCACAAATTATTTGGAAATGTTTAACTTCCAGATTTTGGTGTTTTCTTATATATTTTCTTTGGATTGTATTCAAATTTAATCCTTTTGTGATCAGAGAATACACTCTGTATAGTTTTGATCCTTTTACAATTAATAAGAATTGTTTTATTTTCTCAATTTGTGATTTATTATAATGACTGTACCATGTATACTTGAAAAGAAGGTGTATGGTACAGCTACTGCATATAAAGATCTGAAATGATAGTGGTTTTTAGATATTCTGTTTTCTTACTGATTTTGTCCGATCTATTAATTCATGAGAAGCAGCAATTGTTAAAATCTTCTACTATGGTTGTAAAATTATCTATGTTCCTCTGTCATTTTTCACTTTTTGTAATTTGAGGTTATATTATTAAGTGCCTGTACATTGATAATTTTTGTCTTCCTCATAAATTGTCCCTTGTATCGTATCAAAATATCTCTTTTTATGGTACTGAAATATTTATTTTTCTTTCTGGTAGTACTCTTTTCATTAACTTTATTTTATCTGTTGTAAAAATAGCCCCTTTAGCCTTTTAATGCTTACTGTTATCATGACATGTATTTTTCCACCCACTTTCACTCTGCCATTTTTATGTTTAAAATGTGTTTCTTGTAGGCAGCATAGAGTGAGATCTTGTTTTTTAGTCCACTCTGGCAGTTTTTTTTGCCTTTTTTAAAAATTAGAATAGTTAAACCATTAACACTTAATACAATCATTGATATGGTTGGATTTATATCCATGATTCTATTATTTTTCCTTTTTATTTTGTTTTTTTATTCCCCCTTTTCTTTCTTCTTTTGAATTATCTGAAGATTTAGAAAATATTTTATTTTATTTTATTGATTGGACATTTGTCTGTATCTCTTTGTATTAATTTTAGTGATTTCTTTAGAGATTTCAATATGCATTCTTAATCTTTTACACCTAATATTGTATTATTTTATGTTAAATGGAAATATTGGCAACTATATCAATTCCTTTCCCCACCACACTGATCTTCATCTTATAGTTGTCATATGAATTACTTCTGCATACATCAACTGTCTGATCCAACAATATAATAACTTTTGATTTGAGTGTGTGTGTGTGGTTATTTAGGAGGATAAAGTTAATCTTTTCTTTTAAGATTTATTTATTTATTTGAGACAGAGAGAGAGAGAGCAGGGGTAGAGGCAGAGGGAGAGGGAGAGGGAGAAAGAGTCTTTTTTTTTTTAATTTTATTATGTTAGTCACCATACAATACATCATTAGTTTTTGATGTGGTGATCCATGATCCATTGTTTTCGTATAACACCCAGTGCTCATGCAGTACGTGCCCTCCTTAATACCCATCACTGAGCTAACCCATCCCCCCTCCCCTCTCCCCTCTAAAACCCTGTTTGTTTCTCAGAGTCCATCGTCTCTCATGGTTCATCTCTCCCTCCAATGTCCCCCCCTTCATTTTTCCCTTCCTTCTCCTAACGTCCTCCATGCTGTTCCTTATGTTCCACAAATAAGTGAAACCATATGATAATTGACTTTCTCTGCTTGACTTATTTCACTTAGCATCATCTCCTCCAGTCCCATCCATGTTGATGTAAAAGTTGGGTATTCATCCTTTCTGATGGCTGAGTAATATTCCATTGTATATATGGACCACATCTTCTTTATCCATTCATCTCTTGAAGGGCATCTCGGCTCTTTCCATAGTTTGGCTATTGCAGACATTGCTGCTATGAACATTGGGGTGCATATGGCCCTTCTTTTCACTACATCTGTGTCTTTGGGGTAAATACCCAGTAGTGCAATTGCCAGGTCATAGGGTAGCTCTATTTTCAAATTTTTGAGGAACCTCCACACTGTTTTCCAAAGTGGCTGCACCAACTTGCATTCCCACCAACAGTGTAAGAGGGTTCCCCTTTCTCCACAACCTCTCCAACATTTGTTGATTTTTCCCTGTCCATTTTTGCCTTTCTAATTGGTGTAAGGTGGTATCTCAATGTGGTTATTTGAATTTCCCTGATGGCTAATGATGATGAACATTTTTTCATGTGTCTGTTAGCCATTTCCCACAGCAACTTCTTTCAAGATACATCTCCCAAAGCTAGTGAAACAAAAGTAAAAATGAACTTTTGGTACTTCATCAAGATAAAAAGCTTCTGCACAGCAAAGAAAACAGTCAACAAAACAAAGAGGCAACCCCCAGAATGGGAGAAGATATTTGCAAATGACACTACAGTTAAAGGGCTGGTATCCAAGATCTCTAAAGAACTTCTCAAACTCAACACCCAAAAACAAATAATCAAGTCAAAAAATGGGCAGAAGAAATGAAAAGGCAATGCTCTGAAGAAGACATGCAAAGGGAGAGAGAGTCTTAAGCAGACTCCACTCTGAGCATGGAGACTGACATAGGGCTCTATTTCATGACCCTGAGATCACAACCTGAGCCAAAAATCAAAAGTCAGATGCTTAACCAACTGTGCCACCCAGGTGCCCCAAGTTAATCTTTTATATTTATCCTGATATCAGTCATTTCTGTTGCTTTTTTTTTATTTCTAAATACCCAAATTTCTCTCTGTATCCTTTCTCTTTAGCTTGAAGAAATTCTTTTAGCATTTTTTGTAAAGCAGCCCTGCT
Organism: Callorhinus ursinus; assembly: GCF_003265705.2. Classification (NCBI taxonomy): domain Eukaryota; kingdom Metazoa; phylum Chordata; class Mammalia; order Carnivora; family Otariidae; genus Callorhinus; species Callorhinus ursinus. The sequence continues at coordinate 1,482,142 of NW_027397109.1, forward strand.
GGATATAAAACTCCTTAGTTTCCCTTTATTTTAAAATTTCTTTATTTCACCTTCAATTCTGAAGAATATTTTTACTGGAAATAGTAATCAGAATTGACAGTTCTTTCTTTCACTGCTTTAGAGATGTTTAAAGAGAAATTCACTAGTATTCAATTTGTTCTTCCACTACATATAATGTCTTCTCTCTAGCTACTTTCAAGACTTTTTCTTCATCTTTGGTTGTGTGCTGATATAATATATCCAAGCATTATTTTTTTTATTTTATCCAAGTTGGAATTTGCCAGTCTTCAAACTGTAAATATTTGTCTTCCACAAAATTGAAGATGTTTCCAACCATTGTTGCTTCAAATATTTTTTTCAGCCTCAATCACCCCCTCTCCTTCTGAACTCCAATTACAAATATGATCAACCTCTAACACTGTTCAACAAACTCCTGAGTCTCTGTCCATTTTCTTTTTCAATCTTTTCTCCACTTTTAGGCCAAATCCTATTGATATATCTTCAAGTTCATTTATTCTTCTTCTGTTATCACTATTCTATTAATGGGTCAACCTAGTTATTTTTAATTTTTTATATTGCATTTTTCAGTCCTAAAGTTCACATTTAGTTCCTTGTAGAGTTTCTATTTCTGTTGACAATTTCTCATTTTTATCATTCATTTCAAGTGTGGTTTTCTTTACATGTGAATAATAAAAGCTGCTTTAAAGTATTTGTCTGATATTTCTAACATTTAGATTAATTTCAAGCTTGGCATATATTTATTTTTCCTTTGAGATTTTGTCACATTTTACTATTTTTTTATTGTTACTATTGTTATTTCTTTTGTTTTTGCATCAATTAATTTTGGATTGTACTCTGGACATTGTGAAGGTTAAGTTGTTGGATGTTGGATTTTGTTAAAGTCCTCTGAAGAATATTTATGTTTTGCTTTTAGCAGTCAATCAATCTAATTAGGTTTCAGTTGAAGTTATGCCTTCTCTTCTGGAAAGTGGTTGAATTCTCAGCTTAGTTCTCTAAGTCTTTGCTCTGCTGATCTGAGTCTGCCCAATGTAGGACCAGCTCAAGAGTTAGACAGATACTTGTGCTTCAAGTATTCTGTGCTTCAAGGTGGTTCAGTTTAGTTCTATGAACCTTCATCATTTTTGGTTTGTATTTATTCCACATGTATACTCCTCAGGAACAGCACTGAAAGACACATGTGTCATTCAAATCTCTTTTTGTTTATCTAAGTCTTAGCTAAACTATGTGGGTCTGTCCCACACAGATGTAGCTCAAGGCTTAGGCTAAGACTTATACATTCTTATACATAGGATTGCAAGATTCTCTTTCTCTCTTACAGCATCCATCCTTCAATAATCCTTGAAAGCCTCCTTTTCTTAGTTCCACTGGCCAGAAACACAGAGCTTCTTTCAAAGTTTTAGCTGAAGACTCCACCACTGCTGTCATGCTGCCACATGACTGGGGCATAAAAAAGTTAAGGCATGATAGGAAAAAGACAAAAAATGTCAGGAAACTCATCTCTGTGCAGTCACTTTTCCAAGTTTCAGCTCTACTGTACCTGCTTTTTTTTTTTTTTTTTACTTTAGAGAGTCCTTAGGTAGTTGCTTATGTATTTTGTGCAGACATTTTAGTTGCAATTAGTGGAAGGGATGGGCTAAAGTGGACCTTTGTCATTGTGCTCGTACCTTCTCATCTTCTACACTGTATAAAGTTTTCAAATAAAAGAAGTTCGTTGGGTGCTATATGGAAAATGTGTATGACAACAGAGCTGTTGTTGAATGATTTGATTTAGATTAAAGCTAAAAGTGGCCTGAACTAAGATAGAGGCTCTAAGATAGAAAACAAAGTGGATTAAGAGTAAGAATTGATGGGACAACAGGAATGACTTGATATGAAGGGTGGGAGGGAGGAGTCAGGGATGAAACCTGGTTCCAATTTAGTTTGCTATATATTTGGCAAATCCCTTCATTGAAATGGGCCAAAGAGAAATAATTTGGGGATGGGTACAAGATAAAAGTTTCAAGTTGGACATCTTAAGTTTGGGGTGTCCATGGGACATCATATTGAAGATATTTAGTAAACAGTGGATAGAATCACTAACATAAAACAGGTGCTCCATACATATGATGAACAAACTAAATTAAAATTTACCTTTAACAGAAAAGTGCTATGGGACTATCTTGGACTCTAAATACAGGCTATACATATTTTATTTCCCTTCTGCTTTATCTAACAAAGAAACATTTGATTAACTACTGGAGTTATTGACATTTTACTTCCCACCAGCACCATCAGTTTAGAATTGAAATATTACAAATGGAATCCACAGACTAGTGAAGACTTGGCCATTTCTGTTTCACCCTGGTGCCTCTTTTTCTCAACTTTAAGACTTTAAGCATTTCATGGATTAAAAGATATAGAATTACTATGTGCTTGTACTAAATACGAATATGATACCTTTTGACTGATTCAAAGATTACATTTACACCAGCCTGATAAAGGGACCTAGTTATAAAAACTGCATCTGCCCACCACAGAAAGTAAGGTAGCATCTAATAATTGTTAATAATATCTAGAGGCAAAAAACAGGTTTGCTAAATGGAAAGGGCAGGAAGAAAGGACTAATATTTATTGAGCCACTTGAAGTGCTAGCTTATTCATATCTGCTACCACACTCAAGCTTCATTTAATCCCTCCGGGTAGATATTATTAGATCTACTTTGAAAATCAAGCAATTGAAACTGGGAAAATGGACACTAGCCCAAGATGACAAAGCTGGTAATCAGCAGAGTCTAAGCTCAGACTCATGCTAGATGACCTTCAAAGCAGGTGTTTGAAGATATTTGAAGATAGCCTTCTCCTGTTGGTGTTAGCCTAAAACATTGAACATTTCAATAAATAACTTGGAAATTTTCAAATCATTTAGAGATCCCAACTATTTAGGTTCCCATAAAAATCTGAGGATAAAGTAGGATTTTAAGATTACAAGATATTGAAATAATGCCTCTAATCACTATTTATGATTAATAAGCCTCATAGCTATTTTGGCTACAGGAAACATTTTCTCACATTCAGGTTTGTCCAAACATGTCAGCATGGAGACTGTTTTCCTTTTTGGATTTTTTTTGTTTTGCTTTTTAGATCCTACTAAAAATATCAAGCCAGACAACTGTGTTTAAAGCCCAATATTAAGGCCCAACATTTTGTACTGCCTTGACATCTGGGGAAACTGGGAGAGCTTTGAATGGCCTAACCAGATGTTCTCCTCCTCATTCTGCTTCCATGATTAAGGTTCCCTTGCCAAATAATCCTCCCTGTCAAAAGGACCAGGCATAGTTCCTACTTATCTCTTGAGTATCCCTGAGTAGTTCCCTGCCAGCCTGTGGAATTATTCAAACAAGCCAATCATATCCTCCTGTGGGAACTGGGGGTCACCTCACCCTCTTTATACTACAAAGAGTTCCTCCCAAGGACCTGCTTTATCATCTGTCTTGAGCACAATCCCCTGTGGCCCATGTGGCATGCGGCATCCTCCTCCCCCAGGCTGTGAGTATAGGTGACTAATGAAATACTGTCAATCTCAGCTGCCTGGTGTCAAGTGTCTTATGTTGGTCATTCTCATAAGCTTAGGGTGGGAGTCCCTCCTTCACTAATGAAGTAAAAAGGAAGTGATTGAGACATCATTATCAAAGAATAATCCTTGTTAAGTAAGGATTTTGATTTGTGATTCTGTTGACCCAAGATCAATTCAGGGCATCAGAGAAGCCCTGAAACTTGTTAACACCAAAAGTGGTCCCTGAATAAGAAATCAGAGGAAGATGGATGAAAGACTTCAAGAAGCCCTACCTTGTTTCATTACACCTACCTTATGAGTGGAAAGGGAGAGATACAAACCTAGACTCTGGAGTGTTACCTTGTGGGATAATGTAGCGTAGTGGCTAATGGGTGCAAACTCAGGAACTGGATTAATCAGGGTCAAATCTTAGCCCCATGGTTACTGACTTTGTAGTGTGAGCAAGTTAATTAACCCTTGTGACTCATTTTCCTCAACTGTATAATACAGAAATAACTACACCTATTGATATAATAGTAAATGTCTTGAAGGTCATATGAGTTTAAATAGATAAACTACCTATCACAACACTTGCTTTTTCTAAGTGTTCTCTTATTAGTGATGTTAGTATTGCTATCAGTAATAGTATTAGATTTAATTAGATTAGATCTAATACTATCAGTAATAGTATTAGATAATCAGTAAATTATTAGGTTTCTATTATGTTGAAACACATGAAATTAACATTTTTGAGGTAAAATACAGGCAATTTCTTTTTTTAATTGGGATATAATTGACATATAACATGATACTAATTTCAGGCATACAACGTAATGATTCAATAATTGTATTTATTGTGAAATATATACAGTAAGTCTACTTAACATGCATCACCATGCATCATCACAAATATTTTTATTGTGATGAGAACTTTTAAGATTTATTCTCTTAGCAACTTTCAAATATACAATACAATATTGTCTTTATGTTGTGAATTACATCCCTGTGACTTATTTATTTTACGACTGGAAGTTTATACCTTTTGACCCCCTTCACCCAATTCATCCATTCCCCAGCCCCTGCTTCTGACAACCACCAGTCTTGTTTCAGTATCGATGAATTCAGGTTTTGGAGTTTTTTTGTTTGTCTGCTCTTTGATCCCATGTATAAGTTAGATCATATAGTATTTGTCTTTTTCTGTCCAACTGATTTCACTCAGCATAATGCCCTCAAGGTCCATCCATGTTATCGATATAATAAGATACCTATCTTTTTTATGGCAGAGTAATACTCTACTATATACACATCAACCACATTTTCTTCTTCAATCCATCCACTGATGGACACTTATGTTGCTTCTATATCTTGGCTATTGTAAATAATGCTGCAATGAGTACGAGGGTACAAATATGATTTTGAGTTAGTGTTCTCATTTCCTTTGGGTAAAAATACCCAAAAGTAAAATTCTTGGATCATACGGTAACTCTATATTTAATTTTTTGAGGAACCTCCATACTGTTTTCCATAGTGGCTAGAGCAATTTATATTGCCACCAATAGTGCACAAGGGTTTTTGTGCACTTTTCTCCCATTTAATACTTGTTGTTTCTTGTTTTATTCAGTAACAGCTATACTGACAGGTGTGAGATTACATCACATTATGGTTTTAATTTACAGTTCTCTGATGATTAGTGAGGTTGAGCACATTTTCATGTATCTGTTGACCATTTGTAAGGCTTCTGTGGAAAAATATCTATTCAGGTCCTCTGCTTATGTTTTAGTTGAGTTTACAAGCAATTTCTTACAGACAACTTAAATCATTTTCTTACTTGTATTCATAACTGAGAAGATGATTTCTGAAACTCCAAGTTATTACTGATTTTTGACTTTGAAGGAGTATATTATATAATAAATATAAAGTGTTTCTTCCTAATCACTGATATTCAACCTTACATGATTGTATCAATGATTAGCTCTACCTAATAGCACAGAAACAACAATTGCAGATTACTTAAAAAGAAACAAGGGACATTAATACATGAGGGAATCCTTTCTATTTTCATAAGAATAAAGTTCCACAGCTACCTCTATAGTCATGTTCTTACAACTTCTGTTCATCATATTTTTGCAGGAAGTTTTTCCTAAGTAGAACCCTGTATTAGTTTTGTTACCATTTCTGTGACATTGGAATTATTTGTTTATAACACTTTCACATTTTCATTAACCTAGGAGATCTGGGAGCAATGGGCATTTTTTAAGCTTTTGATCAGAGTAGATTTCTACTTAAAGATATTACTGTAAGAAAAACTTCCTGTGGTATGTCTTCAATTAGAGAGAAACAATACAACTATATGCAATGGTCCTGGATTAGCCTGACTCGAGTTAGGTGTGGAGAATTTGGGCAAGAGGAATGAACCATTAATAAGTTCAACTAATGCACAATTCATACAAATAATTTGTTAAATAAGACTGAATGTGTTTAAAGTGGCAAAATCTAATTCAAACAAATTTAGGCAGGGAAAAAATTTCATTGGTGCACTAACGGATGTCCAAGAGAACAGCTAGCTAAATGTTCAGTCAGATGCATGGACTCAACACATTCTGTCAGGAATCTTTCTTTGCATCTACCTGTAAGCTCTCATTTCACTTGAAATGAAGGTTTCTTTCATAGAGTTAGTAAGATAGCCCTGGCTACCACTGGCCATCTTTGGCTCACCTCTTCTTAGCTTTAGAGTCCCAACATAGATAGGTATTATCTCCACCCATAAGCATGAATCAATCTTACAGAAGATTCTGCTTGTCCAACTTAAGTATTATGCTCATTTCTGAACAAATCTTTGGGTCTAAGAAGATGGAATTTTATTATTGGCCCAACTTGGGTCATAAGCTAATAACTGTGGTCAGAGAATATGGTCAGAGGTTGTGAAACATCATGAGTCTCTCAGGGTCTCCCAGGATCATATTGGGTAGACAGGAGTGATTCACCTAAAGAAGAGATGCTGACAGAATAGAAATAACGTGTCCACCGACTGTGTTCTTTTTTTTTTAAGATTTTATTTATTTATTTGAGAGAGAGAGAATGAGAGATAGAGAGCACGAGAGGGAAGAGGGTCAGAGGGAGAAGCAGATTCCCTGCTGAGCAGGGAGCCCGATGCGGGACTCGATCCCGGGACTCCAGGGATCATGACCTAAGCGGAAGGCAGTCGCTTAACGAACTGAGCCACCCAGGCGCCCACCAACTGTGTTCTGATAAAGAATATCTTTTGTGGAGAGATTATGTTGTTCTTCCAGAAAACATTTGTCAAATTATCTTGACAGCACTGCATATAACACATTTCTGGAATTGGTTCCCTTAAAATCACTGAGTAGAAGCTGCGCTTCATTCTCTGGACCAGAATCTAATATTGGAAAATCTGTAAAAGTAGTACAAATGAAGCTATAAACTTACTCTATTAGAGGCTCTGATTTTTTATGGAAATCCCCCATGAACCTTTACTAAAAATCCATTTGCTATTATAGAACCATTTCAAGGGAAGGTTCTTACCAAAGAGCTCCTCAGAATGGCTCCGAGCACTCCAGTTCTTTCTCAAATTCTGCTGCACCAACAATAACCCTGAATCATATACAGGATTGTGAAATGCTATTAATTTATACATGTTTAGACATTTATTTCTGATAAAAGAATGAAGGAGCACCTGGGTGGCTCAGTTGCTTAAGCGTACAACTCTTGGTTTCTGCTCAGGTCATGCTCTCAGGCTCATGGGATTGAGCCCTTCATCAGGCTCTGCACTTAGCCTAAAGTCTGCTCCTCTCTCTCTTCCTCTATCTCTAAAATAATAAATAAATAAAATCTATAAGAATGAGGTCAGAGATTTAATTCATTTTGTTACCCTGAGCTAGTTATCATACCACTATGAATGTTCTGAAGTCTATGGTTGACAGCTCCTTACTAATAAACGTTGAATAGCTAAGATGGAGTTGAGTTGACATCTGAAGTCTGGCTTTGAACTTTTGCACTTGCACTTATAGGAAAATGTATAAACCAAGAAAAGAGTGTTCTGGACACTACTCTATTGACACTCACACCTTTCTCAAAATTTTTATCTATCAAAGTTGAAGCTCTGGATCTGGCTGACCCCAGTCCTTGCTGTTATCACTAAAGAGGACAAACCTATGATAATGAGTTATATAAGCATGATATCATATGAATTAATTAGTTCTGGAGATGCTCCCTTCACAATGAAATACGTCAACATAACTATAGAAAAGGCTTACTTCTGGTGTCACTTCAGTTTGCTATGTGAAGAAAGAGAGAACATCAATTAGTATAGTAAAAAGCCTGGAAGAGGAGCCAGGGTGTGGCACATTTATGGGAAAATAGATAACTTTGGCTGTGAAAATGTTAGATTGTGAGGGGCAAGTGGTAGGAAATAATCCTATAGTCCAGCACTAACTAAACTTCTCAAATTTACAAACTCATTTTACAGTAGCATAATTTCACAAACTCTCAGGAATATTTTTTCAATCTTTTCATCATTTTGCACGCAATATTATAAAATGTATGTCTAAGTAAAGTAAGTCTTTCACTTTGAATGAGGACATTTTTGAAATTCACAGCAAATATTATTTGATACAATCTCTAATGATATTCACAATATAAGTTTAGTAACTACAAAGCATGATGGGTATCTTAGATCAGGTTCCTAGAAAGAAAAACAGAGATTTTATATAGAAAGATGATTGAGAAGTGCCCTCAGCATCAACTTTTGTGGAGGAGGGAAGGAAGTAAGATTGTTTAGAGGGAGAAATGCAATTTAGAAGGCATCAACCCAATCCCAAGATCCCCTGGAGAGTTTTGGAGATGCATCATCACTTGGAAATTGCCTGCCTTGAGGCAAAAAGGCTGAACCTTTCGCCTCTGTATTACCAATCACTGGATCTGTCCTTCCACTCTGGGAAAAAGTACAAATTTGGGCTGGGTAGTTCTCTTTAGCTGAGGGCAATTCCTAAAAATGGAATCAACTGAGAACTGTTACTCACTAATATTTCTAGCAGGTAGGGGAATGAGTGACTTAGTTCTCAAGGATGAATATACGTAGTCCATAACAACATCTACTATAGGGGTTAAGAACATGGTTCTGGAGACAAACTATGTAGTTTTATCCATGGCCTCCATATTGTATTATGCATGAACTTGGGTAAGTTCGTGAAAAACTCAGAGATCACCATGGTACTAAAGGTCCTATGCAATGAAATAAGACAAAGAAGAAGAAAGAGAAGTAAAAGTTATGCTGACTAGAAAAAAAGGTTAAATTATCGTTATTTTTGTTTGTTTGTATGTTTCAAATTTGTATTTAAATTCTAGTTAGTTAACATATAGTGTAATATTGGTTTCAGGAGTACAATTCAGTGATTCATCACTAACATATAACACCCAATGCTCATCACAACAAGTACCTCCTTAATACCCATCACTCATTTAGCCCATTCCCCATCCACCTCCTTCCATCAATCCTCAGTTTGTTCTCTACAGTTAAGAGTTTCTTATGGTTTGCCTCCTTCTCTCTCTCTTTTTTTCTTCCTTCCCTTATATTCATCTGTTCTGTTTCTTAAATTCTACATATGAGTGAAATCATATAGTGTTTGTCTTTCTCTGACACACTTATTTTGCTTAGCATAATACACTCTAGTTCTATCCATGTTGTTGCAAATGGCAAGATACTATTTTGATGACTTAGTAATATTCCATTATATATATAAAATATATGTATACCATATCTTCTTTTCAGTTGATGGACATTTGGGCTTTTCCATAATTTGGCTATTGTTGATAATGCTGCTATATTTTTAAATACTATAGAATCTACCAGAAAAACTTACAATTTAACTTATAAGTGAACTTTAAAAAGTTCTAAAATACAAGGTTAAAATTATAAGTATTAAAAATCAGTTGTATTTCTATATACTAACATTAAAAAACTGGAAAACATTAGGAAATTTTAATTTTAATCACATAAAAAATACACACATTAAATGCCTTAGGATAATTCTAACAAAAAAATAAGAAAGACCTCTGTACTGAAAACTATAGAACAACATCAAGAGAACTTGAAAAAGACACAAATACGTGGTGAGATGTATCATGCCAGTCCTCCCAAATTTGATACAAATATTGAATGCAATAACTACCAAAAAGATTTTTTGACAAAATAAGCAATTGGATTCTAAAATGTATATGGTAAGACAAAACAAATTTTAAAAAGAACAAAATTGGACAACTGTCCCAATCTGATTTCAAGGCTTAACTATACAGCCATAATAGTAATGGACCCACAATTGATTTTTAGATAAGATGCCAGGTCAAACTAAAAGGGAAAGAAAAATCTGGATATATGCATGATTTATTTTTCCATCTATAGCACGCACACACACACTCACTTCAAAATGAGTCATAGACCTAAATATGAAACTCAGACACAAACAGATTCTAGTATGAAACAGGAAAATGGGACACCTGAATGGCTCAGTTGATTAAGCGTCCAACTCTTGATTTCAGCTCATGTCATGATCTCAGGCTCCCGAGGAGGCTGCTTAAGATTCTCTCTCTCCCTCTCCCTCTGTCCCTCCACCCTTGTTTGCATGAGTACTCTCACTTTCTCTAAAATAAGTAAATAAAAAAATAAAATATTAAAACAGGAAAACATTTTCATGATTTTGACAAAGATTTCTTGGACATGCTACAGAAAACACTAACCAAAATGAAAAAAAATAAGTTAACAAAGTGGACTTAACCAATTAAAAAAATTTAATATTGGGGGCACCTGGGTGGTATAGTCAGTTAAGCATATGACTCTTGTTTTTGGCTCAGGTTGTGATCTCAGTGTTGTAAGATTGAGTCCCATGTCCAGCTCAGCACTCAGCATAGAGTCTGCTTAAAACTATCTCTCCCTTTCCCTCTGCCCCTTCCCCAGCCCACTCTCTCTCTCTTTCTCTCTTTCACCCTTGCTCACTCTCTCAAATAAATAAATAAATCTAAAAAATCAATTTAATTTTCAAAAAAACATGAGAAAGCAAATAGGACACACACTGGTAAACATATTCTCATTGCATTAACTGACCAAGGTCTTATATCCACAATATGTAAAAAATTTCTCCAAACCTACAATGACACAAAGCAACAAATTAAAGAATGGGCAAAGTACTCAAACAGATACTTCACATAAGAAGATCTTACCAGATACTCAGCATCATTAGTCACAAATGCAAATTCAACACACAATGGCAAGATATGAAACAACTGTGACTTTCATACATTGCAGGAGGAACTTTAAAATGATGATACCATTTGGGGAACTGTTTGATAGCTTCTAATACAGATACCCAAACACCCAGCAAGCCTAGTTCTATACATTTACCCAAAAAATTGAAAATATCTTTCTAAATTGTCAAAAAGAATTTTCATAGCAACCTTATTCATCACAGCCTAAAACTGGAAACAACCCAATGTCCAATAACTGGATAATAGTTGAAGTACTTGTGGTATATCCATACAAAGAGATAAAACTCACTGTAGAAAGGAACAATCTATAGTACACAGAACAACATGGATGAGTCTCCAAAATGTCATGTTAAGTAAAACACATATATTTTTGGGTGATAGACATTGGGGAGGGTATGTGCTATGGTGAGTGCTGTGAATTGTGTAAGACTGTTGAATCACAGACCTGTACCTCTGAAACAAATAATACATTATATGTTAAAAAAAAAAAAGAAGATAGTAGGAAGGGAAAAATGAAGGCGGGGAAATCGGAGGGGGAGATGAACCATGAGAGATTATGGACACTGAGAAACAAACTGAGGGTTCTAGAGGGGAGGGGGGAGAGGGGATGGGTTAGCCTGGTGATGGGTATTAAAGAGGGCACATACTGAATGGACCACTGGGTGTTATATGCAAACAATGACTCATGGAACACTACATCAAGAACTAATGATGTATGGTGATTAACATAACATAATAAAATAAAAAAATTAAAATTAAAAAAAACAAAAAATATATATTTTCACTTACGTGAATTGTCAGAATAGGCAAAAGTAATCCATGGTAATTAAAATAAGGAAGCGATTTTTGGGGGTCATAGGGAGAACTGGTTGGAATGCGGCACAAGTGAACTTTTTGAAATGCTGTAATGTTTTAAATTCTGTTTTGAGGGTGACCAAATAGATGCATGCCGTTGCCAAAACTCATCAAACTAAACCCATAAAATCTGTGCATTTTGTTTTGTTCTGTATACCTAAATTGTATCTCAAAAGTTTTTCAGGCCTCAGTTTTGTGTGTGTGTTTTGTTTTGTTTGTAAAATAAATACTAGCAGGCCCTAACTTAGGTAACTGTTGTAAGAAATATTGAGAATGTTTTTATTTGTTTGTTTGTTTGTTTGTTTACTTAAGTAGGCTCCATCCGCAGCATGGACCCCAAGGCAGGGCTCAAACTCACGACCCTGAGATCAAGACCTGAGCTGAGATCACGAGTTGGATGCTTAACCAACTGAGCCACCCAGGCACCCCTGATGTCAGAAATTCTGATTTTTGGAATAATATATATGACAAGTTTATCACAAAGTATTGTGGATGCTATAGATTGACCCCCCTGAAAGCCACCATCCCCACACCAGAACTGAAGTATTCATTTCTTAACCTGATGGGAGAGTTGACAGCTGACAGTTGAAGTTTATCTCCCAGCAAATGCCCTTAGTGAAAGGACACATTCCATTCCCAGGATTATCCTGTATCAATCACTAGTAAGTGCAGAGCATGAAAGTCTCTTGTCCCAGCTCAAGACAACTCCTCAGGGCCATCCCAGCTCCAGAGAGCTTCCTGTTTGGTATTGTGTGAGGCAGTTACTATATTATCATGATTACATCAGGGCTCAACATCCCTCTCTGCTCCATCCTGTTTCCATTATTTCACACTGTTGTTGATCTCAAAACACTTCCAAATAAACTTCCTGAATGCCAATAGCCATCTCTCTATCTGTTTCCCGGTGAAGCCAACCTGCAACAGTTGGTGCCAAGAGCATTCCAGGAAAACAGACTCTAAAATGGAATTTGGGAATTGGGTGGACCTCTTTTGTCTGGTATTGTAAATCCCATCGCTATTGGGAGGTGTGTCATCGATAACCTCTGGCACTGGTGGTGACCTTCAATGGCTCACCTGCTGAAGGGAATGCATTAGCTGAAACAATATGGCAAGTGTTTGAGAAGTATGAGGCAGATGTAATTATAAGAACAATGGAATTAGACGTCCATAGCTAGAGGCAATCAACCTTTTGGAGAAAGACAATGAAATGCTGAAGATGATTAATGAATAATCAAAGGTCAAAAGTGAAAGCCAGAGACCTCTTTGACAAATTAAAAAGAAATTCTCCAGTATAGTTGGACGACAAAAGCACTGAGAACCTGGCCTAAAACTTACTCTTATGAGTAGTGGAGCCCCAAGGAATGTTTAGGGTTGAATTCTCAGCTCCGGCAGACCTAGTACAAGAAAGGGGGGGGATTGTTGTGAATGGGATAGAGCGGAGACCCGAAGAATTAGGAGAGGGACATCTGAGGTTTCTCATCAAAAGCCTTAAATCTCCAGATCCGCTGAAACCTCTAGGCCAATGGAAATAGTCTACTCCTCCCTATTAAAAGTTAGAACTCCCTTCTTTCATGAAGACTGTGCAGAGTTTTCTGCCATGCAGAACAACATGTGTCCCCTTCAGAATCTGCTTTTTATTCATTCTTCACCATTAGGCCACTAACAAGACATAAACCACAATGATACCTAGCCAGGAAATTGCTGAGCCTGCCAAGAGAGGAAAGGAACTTGCTATAGGACTATAGGACATACTGCCAAAAGCCAGGAGATTATATAAAGAACTGGATTCAGAGGCTACTGAAGTAAGCAGAGCAGAATATAAGTTTGGATAGAGATAGTTTACCAAAAATGGGAACACAACCAGGAATATAAAATATAATACTCCAGCAAAGACCTTGGATGAGGATTTTAACACATGGATAGGAACATTTGGGTATCTCTTACTATCCTTGTGCTTAATTTTGATGGTAAATGGACAAATGCAGCAGGCATAGCCCGAGAAGGACATGGTGACCAGGGGCAGATCTTTTCACCCCACTCCCCAGGTAAGCTACCTAGACCAGCAAAGGGGTCATGCTACAAGGAAGGAAATCTAGAACAGATAGTAGAAAAAAGATAGTGGAAAAAAGAAGTAGTAAGTATTGATTATATTCTCAGGAGCAGCTTCTGTGGTGGGGGCTGAGGACTCCTCTACATTTCCTCAAGAGACGAGGTCACCATAATTCTGAAGAAGCTGATCCCCAAATTTATATGAAGCAAGTAAATCTTAGTAATACAAGGGATGGACTGTAATAAACCCTGGAAGGTGCCAACCACACCCTCCAGGACTGAAACACTTACATTTCCCCAGCTATCGAGAGAGCTGATGACTTACATCTTGTAGCTGACACTACTCCATCTTGACCCAGTGAGTTCCCCAGATAAAAGAGTGTTGTTTCATCCAAGCTCATGTGTCCTTCCCTGGAGTAACTCACGTGCAATGCCTGGTCTACATAAAAATCTCAGTTCTTTGCATCAGTTTGGGGCAACTCTGCAGGATGATCCCATCCCAGTTAAGATCTATGATATGAATGCACAACAGTCTATTTTTTCCTTTCATCAAATCTTATTTCTTCAATCCCCCAAAAGTATGGATCCTGAGAGCATACCCCCAGTAAACTTTCAGCCCACAAATGTCTGCCTCATTGTTTCCTGGTAAATCTGACTTGTAACATAAAATTGCACCCTCAATAAGCTTTAAATTATTAGCTATCATCATTGTACGATTGACCAAACAGGACTTGATTGAGTACAATCAGAAAGGAAGTTTATTCTTTACTCACCACTTGCGCTGAAGACTAGTTCTTCACTCCTAGATGACATATCAGGCAGGTCTTTAGGACTTCTAGCCCTCTTTAGTCATAGAGTAAATTTATTTCAGGAAGTAAAAATCTTCATTCTTTTCTGGCTCTCTTCACCTCTCCAAGTGACTTTCCCAGGTGATAGGTCTTTCAGAAGGTTCCAGCAAACTTCCTCCCAAGGGGCTCATATTTGGTACTTGTGACACCCATATGCCATCACAGTCATTTATAAAAGTGGAAGAGTGTCCCTGGCATTGCCTTCAGATTTCAACAGATGATGATAAGACACCATGAAATTCTAAGAAGCGGGTCCTTTGAAAGTTTTTCTCTCATTCAGTCAAAGGTGCAAAAATGCCTTTCTCCATTCCCTGAAGGTATTTTCCTTCTCTGTCTCAACATCTACTTTTATGACTTGGAGGTGGGTTATCAATAATTCTGGCAGAATAACTTTTGTCACATCTTGTCACAGGAGACCAACTTTTCCCTTTAGACTGGGAGGCTTCTTGGAACATTTTCTTTTTCCTAAACCACTGGGGTCCTGGCCATAAAAAGAAGACAGAAAAATCCCTCTTTAACATCCTATTATAATTATTATTAACAGAAATTATATGTAAATGTAAATGTCCACAATTTCTCAGGACAAATGCCACTCTTGTTATTTACCTGAAAATTAATTATGTGAAAAGTTAAATAATTTCAAAGACAACCAATACAACATATTTTTTTGTACTGGATGTATAATAAAATGTAGATTGGAGGGGAATTATTTTTTAAAACATAAAAAGTAGATAAAAACTTCGTTCATAGACTAGTTGGCTTTTTGGGGTTTTGAAATATCTTTCTGTCTCTCTCATATACACCTACACACACAGACACACAACTGGTTAATTTGTTTTATAAATGTTATAACTTGCTTCTAAGCTATAATTTTCAGATGCTACTGGCAGTCACAATTCCACATATAAACTATTATGGGTACAGATAGATTATTTTATTACCAATAAGTTAAAAGACAGATTTTAATAGGACACACTTTCACTGTATTTTTCTCTTATAAGTCTTGGTTTTGATTACTAGATTACTGGAGACATTGTTTGATTACTGGAGGTATTTTTCTCTACTTTCTTCATATTGTGATTGGATGAATTCAGCTTTACAGGTCAAGTTCATTGCCAATTTTCATTCTGCTTATTAATTGATATTTTAACACAGTGTTTTAGATTTCCTTCCTTTAGCCAACATAAAGGACTTAAACTATAGACATAAGTAAGTACGTTTAAGAATAAAAACCAATTCACCTGCCCACTGTGACCACCAAAGCATCTCAGGGTGTTCATCACAGTGATGCGGGTGTGAGTGACAGCACATGAATGAGGCTGTCTGAGACCCACCAATACCAGACGAGCTTGGCTTTCAAGTCACCACTGGAGGGTCACAAAGCATTCCAATTTTGAAGACGGAATACTTTGAAAGTTTAGTTATTGACTTCAAGGAAAAGTTAAAGCAAATCCCCTTACCGCTTTTAAAGGCAAGAAGTACTGGGGGTGGAAGGGAGACAGTGAAGGCATTTCCACCGAGATAAGGCACAATCAGATTTGCCACAAAGTGGAGAATGAAAGAGAAGTCGGGGTGGGGGTGGGGTGGATTGGAAGACGGTAGAAGAATTAAAGAGATGATTGCAACAATCTGAGGACTGAAATGATAATGACCTGAACTAAGATACAAAGTTGGGATATGAAGAACTGCATAGATTCTAAGCATAATAAGGAAAGGGCACCTGTATCTGTAAATGCTTGCTCATGGAGGATATTAGTGGAGAAGATACAAGTTATAAACATAATATGAAAGTCTGGTTCGGGGCACAGATTAGGCACTGGTGTTACTGAAATTTAGAAGAAAGAAAAAGGAATAGATTTTTGTAAAGAAAGATGATTTCAATTCAAGATATTCTCAGTTCTGGGTATTTGTGGACAATTTAGGGAGCTATGCCACCTGAAATCATTCCATCCAAAATTCTGGAGAGAAGACTGAGTAATTAGATTTGGAGATCTTTAGGTAGAACCCTATGAAGTGTCTACATATATGGGACTCACGCATCAACAGCTAGTTACCACTCTTTTAACATAATATTCACAATACTCATCTTTTATATGAATTTAAGGATTGTGACTCAAAAGCTAAATCCCACTAGCATATGAGTATATATGTTCATTACCTATCCCAAACAAAATACAAAAACAATTGGGATAAAAACAAACTTTAGAATTTCTATGACATCTACGTTTCTGCATCTTATGAAATAACATCCATGTAACTAACCTCTTTTAAAATAAAATCCAAAGAGTAAATTCTGACTCTTTATTCTAAACTGATTTGGGTTAGTAAAAATTAGCAAAAATGAGTTTGGACAAAACTTTGTTGTAGGTCCAAACAGCTATGCTCCATGGCATTTCACATTTTTGCAACATGCTCAAATACTGGCTGATGATATTGCTAAATATAAAATCCTATATTAATTTTCTGTATTTAGGCTACTGCATCATTTCTGCAATCAGTTGAGTAGTGGATAATTTAAAGCACTAAAAAAAAATACCATTTTTCTCATGCCGATAAAGCAAAGAAAAACCCACTGATAGAGATTACAGCAGTGTGAAGAACATGACAGGGAGATCAGAACAGAGGAAATAGCATGTTAATGACATTCACTATTCTCCCTGTGTCAAGTCATCAGCATTTTTATTGCCACTATTTCTCAGCATACACTATTAGAATTTATTGAGTCAATCTGTCTCCATCACCTGTGATATAATATATTTTATTCAATAAGATATAGAATAATATTTATCTTTCAACTCCAATGACTGGCTTTCAGGACAATAACTGCTTATCAACCAAGCATTACAAGTCTAGGAGAGGTTGTACATTTTAATATCTGACCCGAGGGTTGTCGTTTTAGCATCTCTACATTTGGTATTAAGAAATGTGTAGACTTCAATCCAAGAAATCACTCAGATTCAGTAGTTATGGCAAATGAAGGTATCAAATCACTTTTTAAAGTTCTAGCCTAGTGAAGCATATTGCAAGAAGTTGAGGAAAGAAAAGACTAGAGTCTGAAGTTTACCCTATGAAACGTTCACACAGGATTTTCTATACCAGAATGAGAATCAAGCTCATGCCTGAGCTAATTTACCTCATAAAAAATACGTGAATGGAAAGTGGGTGCTTTTTTTTAAAATTGCCTCAAACAGCTGTCATTGAAAAATCAGGGTAAAAGTCAACCTGCCAGGTATGTCCTCAAGTTGTCTGTCTGAATCTGGGTGTGTTCAGGGCTGAACATGGCACCTCTGATTTTCATGTCATTGATGTAGTTGGTATCCCACAGCAGCCATTTGGAAGGAGAATTGCATTGTTGATGGCTGTGTGGTCCTTTGGAGGGAAGCTCATGGATTTCATGCAGTAGAGTTAACCAAGTTCTCAACTTTCTGCACAGTTTAGCTTCCTGTTGCTCACCTCAGATAATTTTCAAAAACAAAGAATCCACTATGTTATTCTTCTATGTGCTTTGATGAACATTTATTCCATATCTGCTTCCTACCTGCTTTTTCCCCAGAAATCTCACGTCGACGTGGAGACAAAGGGCTGTCACAGCACTGACATGATTGAATTGGTATTTGGTGGTTTCACCCCAGAAACCAAGGGGTCTGGAACTCCTGCTGGTAAAAAGCACTAATTTATCTGCTTTTAGTTTTGCTCACCAGGAAGTCCCCGCTCCCAGGCAGAGAGCATAGCACTGCACACAAGCTACTTCCTGTCAGGCAGTTTATTGCTTGATTGTGTCAGCTATTGCTGACCTGCATGAGTGGGTCAGGCAGCAGGTAAAATACAAAGATATCTGCCTTCCAACAGGCACATCTCCTCAACATGTGTGGGGTTACCATTATGTGTGCCCAATGCAGCCATCTTTATTATTCCCTGCTTTTGTTGTTGTTGTTGTTGTTGTTGTTGTTTTCTAATTATTAGTCTGAGCTTTCCTTACCAAAATGATCAATTGCAGGCAACTTTCTCTGTCCAACCTGCACACCCCTTTACTTATTCTTTTCTGCATATTAGAAGAAAGTGAAAAGAAAAAACTGGTATTGGAATCATCTGATTTGAATTCAAATCCCAGTTGAGCAACTTGCTAGCTGTTTGATCTTAAGTAAACTCATCTCTTTGAGCGGCAGTTTCTTTGTCGTGAATGCCTGCCTTGAAGGGGCTGTAATAAAGATAAATGAAATAAATGTAAAGGGACTGCCCTCAGGTCTGACTCACAGTAGGTGCACTTGCTTCCCTCAGGGGGAAAAAAAAGAAACAACTAAACTTTTAGGTTATATTATCCTCTCAAAAGAAAACAGAGCGGAGTGTTGCTTGTTGGTTCATTTATTTACTTATTACTGCACAGGAAGGGGAGACGGGAAGGAGGAAGTGTGGTTAGAAGAGATCGTGCATTAACCCCATTGGGAATTGCTCTAAGTGTGTGTTTTGTGTATACTACTTATATCTTCTTAGAGTCCCCATTTTAAAAGCACGTCCTTTCTTTACTTTGGCACCACACGAAACGGTAACAATAGGATTAAAAGGAGTGTATCTGGTTTAAGATTTGTCTTGAAGGTTTACGGAAGCCAAAAGGAGGTGTTATATTCCCAGCTTAGCGGGAGAGCACTTGGCACAGGAAATCTCAACCTCAAATCCTTGGCTGTCCTCCATAGATTTGAGGTTGCTTTGTTGTGTGTGTACCTTTGTGTGTTGGTGTTGGGGAGGGGGGGAAGTAGGGGAGTCTTAGGAAGGGGGTGTGACTTAGGGGAAAGTGAATGCAGTACGGACATCTGATAAAGAGATGTCTGGGTTAGGATCAGCTTCTGGTCCTTGTGCTCCAGCTGAGAGCCTGTGCACAAATGTCATCTAACAACCTCAGCAGGTCTCATTTTGGGCAAGTTCTTCAGCCATAGTTGATTTATCTTTAGAAGGGGGAAGAAAATATATCTCAGGGAAGCCAAATGAGAACTATGTATAAAGCATATAGAACAACGACTGTTCTTTATTTAACATATGTTAGTTTCCTTTTATAACGTGTCTTCTTACTTTATATCCTGAGAGAATTGCTCTTGGAAGAATCGCAATGTGACCTTGATTCCCCATGCAAAGGGTTGAGCAATGCAAGAGACGCCTTAGACAGTTAAGCTTTTCCATAGGGAAGCTTCTTTCACATTCACTGAAATGCTTTAGACCCTATGTCCTGATTGGACGTTGAAACTGTGATTCTGTGCACCGCACATGGCTTTCTTTGTTGTATATATGAAAATGAGCAATCCAATTCAATATCAAGACCAAAGTCAGGGGCGCCTGGGTGGCTCAGTTGGTTAAGCATCAGACTCTTGGTTTCCTCCCAGGTCATGATTTCACGATCATGAGGTGGAGACCCACATCAGGCTCTGCACTCAGGACAGAATCTGCTTCAGATTCTCTCTCCCTCTGCTCTTCCCTCCCCCTCTGCTTGCCCCCGCCCCCTGACTCGTGCTCTTGCCCTAACTCGCATTCTGTATTTTCAATAAATAAGTAAATCTTAAAAAAAAAAAAAGACCAAAGTCAGCCCTCAATTGATTACATGGTTCCAATGGAAGAGTAGTTTATCAAATATTTATTTAATGATTTATTGAGAGGATACTAGATGCCAGGCATTGTTCTAGATGTTGAGACTATAGTAGAAAATAAGATGTACAAACTTTCTGGACTTCAGTGCTCATATGCCAATGATGGAAGCAAACAAACTATCACATATATACATGAAGTGGTGTCTGGTAATGCAATAAAATTCTCACAGGAAAAATCACAGGGTAATAGGATAGAGACTAAAATAGAAAGGGTATGTTATAGACAGGGAGGGTCATAGAAGTCCTCTCCAAAGAGGTAGTGTATCTGAGCAGAGATCTTAATGAAGTGAAGGAGAAATCTAGGCAAAGATTTGGAGGAAGACTATTTCAGAAAGAAAGGGGCCAGCCTGGTATTTAAAAAGAGTAGCACAAAGAGCACTATGTCTGGGTCTGGAGAGAGCAAAGGCAGGAGAAGGGGAGATCGGACAGGTAGGACATGGGCCATACAGGCAGTCAGGAACCAGGGAAGAGCCAGTCTTGTAGACTGGGTTAAATCCGGTTGGATTTTATTCTGAATGTGACATGAAGCCATTAATGGGTTTTGCACCCATCAGTGATGGATTTTATTGTCTATTTTATATTTTGCCAAAGCTGTTTTGGCCGCTGTCCGTAGAATTTACTGTGAGTGATCAATGATGGACAAATACTACTTTAAGTATTATTTAATCAACGCAGTGTGATTCCATGGTGAGCGTGATAGTCCTAGATTGGATTATATGGCCTACTCCTTATAGTGGGCTAACTCTAGGTAAGGTACCAAAGTGTGAGCCTCAATGCTCCCATCCATTAACTGGGGAGATCACCCACCCACAAGGCTGTTCCAAGAATGTAATAAAGGTCATTTTTTTTAAAGATTTTATTTATTTATTTGAGAGAGAGAATGAGAGATAGAAAGCACGAGAAGGAAGAGGGTCAGAGGGAGAAGCAGACTCCCTGCTGAGCAGGGAGCCCGATGTGGGACTCGATCCCGGGACTCCAGGATCATGACCTGAGCCGAAGGCAGTCGCTTAACCAACTGAGCCACCCAGGCGCCCAATAAAGGTCATTTTTGAAATGTTTAATGATAGAAAGTACTTGAAAATGTTAACCTCCCTTGTACCTCATCTCAATCAATTATTCAGCTACTGAAGCCTAGCTAGCTTTTACCCCAGGCAAGGTGATTCAATCATTAGTGTGTGTATGGAATCTCACTCCCACCCTGGGAGGACTCCCTGCTAGGCTGGGAAGGGAATGGGTACCATGGCAAAAGAGCAGGACAGAACCAGTCATTGCTAACTGCCAAATGATGCCTGTAGCAAGTACCAGAGAAACTCAATGAAGAGTGAGTGACCACTCTGGAGTCACCAGGGATGGTTTCAGAACCCTTTCGACCCTCAGAACAGCAGGTGGAGAGATGGCAGCTGTGGGTGGCCTTTAGAGAAACTACTTAATGGACAGGGTGTGGGACAATTTATCTAAAAGAAGAGTATTAGGTTGGGAGTGATAGAAGGTAATATTGGAAATATATGATGGGTCCTGGCTACGGCGGCCCTGGGATACTAGGTGAGGCTGTTCTGTCTTCATCCTCCATGACCTGTCATTCCCGACAATGGACAAAAATACCCGGAGTCAGGAACTGCTCCATCTGTATGTTGCCCAGCTAAGGAAGTCCTGTTTGCCCTCAGGTGCCACAGCATGAGGGGATTCTATCGCTGGTGACCTGAGCCGAAATCAAGAGTCACTTAACCGACTGAGCCACCCAGGTGCCCCAACCATGGAGATGTTATGATAGATTTCAACGAGAGAAATGGTTCACATCTATGAAATTGTGGATGGTGAAGAGAATAGCCAAAAGATCCCTTGTTTCATTTCTCAGATGCGTGTTACCCATCGTTAGGTCAAAAACATCATCTTAGTTTCTCCTAACACAAACTTCAAGGGGCTGTGTGCTGCTGGACTGACATCCATCTGCTAATAGGTAGGGGGAAATCCATTTTCTACTCTATTTGTTAATAAATCTTAGTAAAGCATGAATTATAAAGAAATGCAGTGTCTTAGCTAAAAGAAATCAATAATGCTTTTAAACACAAACTCATTAGTATTAAGATTATTCCCATTTTTCATTATATTGAGAAAGAAAGGAAATGATAATCATATCAATGCATGCCATCCATTGATCTAACATGATGTCAAATGCATTGTCTAAAAAATTAAAATGTTTCATACAAATCAGATATTATTTATTTATTTACTCCCCCTTTGCCCTCCCACAATCCTTTTACTCCCCCATGTACGATTCTTTCCAAAGAATATTTGAGACGGCTTAAAAAATGCATACAATTTACTAAGACAAAAATAGATAAAGAAATCAGAGAGACATATATTACTATTAAAAATAGCATGCCACATAATGATAAAAGGAACAATTAATATATCATGTTCTTTAACAGTGGTTGCTTTTCATCCTATAATCTAATGTACTCTATAGATATCAACCTATTAATAGTCCTGTTATCTTTGCCCAGGTAATTCATTTTGGAGAGGATTAATATTCAATAAAATATCAAGTAATTCGAGATTATTGTAGAAACAATAAATATTCTGGCAAACAGTGTTCCATCTTTTAGGCCATTTTCACAAATCATATAAGAACGATAATAATAATTCTTAACATAACAAGAAAACCTTGCTGGAGTATTGTCTGTGCATGCCAACTCAGTTTTACTCACACATATTCACATTTATTCACACATACGCACATGCTTCTGTTTCAGCACATGTAGATATACGCATTCTTGCTTTGTGTGGAGCAACAAAGATATTCCCAGAAGGCGACCATGGAAGGAGGCTATCACATTTCTTAGTTCTTCTGGTGTGCAAGCCAGTACTGCCCCAGACAACTAGATGAATGGCCTTTTGCCAAGCAGGATTTGATCACTGGGAGGCAGCTGCTTGTCCCCACCCATGACCACACCCCCAAGGTAATTGTAACAAGCACTGGGATTCGTTACAAGTCAAGGTACTAGGGTGAGGTTACCCATGTCACCTGGTGAGAGGAGCAGGGGATCATGCTAATCCTTTTACAAGGGATGCAAATCCACAAAGCATCTCAATGCTAACCTGGTCACTCAGTGGATTCAGTGTATTCATTGCATAAAAGAACACAATCAAAAAAAAAAAAAAAACAACAACAACAACAAAACACAATCAGCAGAAGTCTCCCAAAACAGCAAAATACAATTTTTTTAAAGGACTCAAAAATCGTTAGTGGTAGTTTTTGCATCCTACATAATTCCACATCCAATATTTATTACAAAGTATTGCTATGTTTTTTCTGTTCCTGGTTGTTATTTAAAGGAGAAAATTTCATTAACAAACCGTGGATATAAAATATGAAGTCTAGATCACCTACTGCCAAGGAGAAGCCAAACATCACTAAAAAGGATTAGTTTCTTTCACTGTCTAGAAATTTTTCATGGAAGACCTTGGCTGGCCTTTTGATATTAAAACTTCCTAACAAGTATTACACAGGAGTTTTAAATTAGAACTCGCTGTCACCGAGACAGTTATAAACTGTTAAATATGTCCTTTCTATGCTAAGCTCCTGTAAAGTATGCACATGGCCATGGCCGGGACACTCTTCCTGACAAGTAGCGGGGTGAGATCACAGAGATTGTTTGCACGCTGCCTGCAAGGCTATGCAGGTGGCCGGTGAAATGTGTGTGTGTGTGCGTGTGTGTGTGTGCGCGCGCGCGCGCACGCGTGCGCGCATGTGTGTGTGTATGCGCACTCAAGCGCGCGCGTGTGTGTGTGTAGGTTCAAAATAAGCCACACTTCTCTGCTTCTCAAATCATGTAGTTCTCTTCATGAAAACTTCTCATGGAAATGCACATTATACTTTTCAATGATATCTGAAACCAAAGAATGATATTCAAACTAACTTGGCATGCACTAGACTCATTTAACATTGACTTTTCTCAAACTGCAAGAACTTTAAAAAAAAATCATTCTATGTCATCATGATCCATAAGGTATATCATTATACATAAGGTACCATGATTTTATTTTATTTTTTAAGATTTTATTGATTCATTTGAGAGAGAGAGTACACAAGCCAGGGGGAGAGGCAGAGGGAGAAGCAGACTCCCCACTGAGCAGTGGGCCTGATGCTGGACTCTATCCCAGGACCCTGGGACCATGACCTAAGCCAAAGGCAGACGCTCAACCAACTGAGCCACCCAGATGCCCTGGTATCATAATTTTATTGGCTAAAAATTGAGTCATCACTTAAAACATTATTTTCCTATTATCATTATTTTTCACGAAACAGAAAAAGTGGTATATGAGGTCAATGGCCACATCATAGGAAAGGTGGGAGAGGTGGAGAAAAATGAAACTCAATCTCTTACTTTTTTTCATTCCCATGTTTCAATTTGTTTGTTTTATAATATTTTCCAACAACAAATAGCTCCTTCAAAGGTTTATTCTGGAGGTTGCCTAATGGACTTTGCTTTCTCCTATCTGACTAGTCGAGCCCATAATTAGCAATTAATTATAGTTTATATGGCCACTTTGGCCAAGAAGAAAAGAGCTGCTTTGTTACAGTCAATGAAGTATTTAAAGCTATGCCCAGGACAGAGATGGGTTTATTAAACACTTGGGTAAGCAATAATAAACTTACATTGATCAGGCAATTTGATAGATCTCTTTTATGTGCTGCTTTAAAACAATCCAGGTAGAATTGAAAATAACTAGAAATCCTGTTGAATATGCTAACAGTAGTAACCAATTCCTTACAAAGCCAGTGTAATAGGAGGAACATAATCCCTCCCCCCAAGAAAAACTGACTCTCCAAAAACGTGAGATATTCCTGCTTTATGTTGACTTTGACAAAAGGAATGGACATGTCTTGTATTATATGATAAGTAATATGCCTTGAGAACCAGGCACAGGCTCAGCACTTTCCTTGCGTATAAAGGTTAAATAAGTTGCCCGGGGTCACAGAACAAGAATTCAAATCAAGGGAGTTTTGTTGCACAACAGACGCACTTAACCCTAAATTGATTTTTATCTTCTTCCACTTAAGAAGGCTGCTGCTTGTGTGAACATTTGCCTTTTATAATTTTTAAATTTACTTTTCGCTAGCCATCTTTCTGGAATTAAACCTCGCTGGGAGACAGAATCCCCTTCCTACTGTAGAAGCTAAAGAGACTGGCTATTCCTTTTCCTAGCTTCTTCCGCAGCAAGGAAAAGGCCATGTGTCCCATGCCAGCCAGTAGCATCCGGAGACTGGAACTGGGAGCCAGATGATGTGCAGAAGGGGGAGCAGAGGGTCACTGACGTCGGCTGCCGCAGGTAGAAGCAGCGACATGTGATTTCCCTGGGTAGAGAGGGCTGCAGTACCAACAGTAATGTCCACTCGACAGGGGACAGAATGGGGGCGTGTGCATTGCGCCCAACAGGGCCGGAGCTATGACGTCGCTGGCCTGGTCCTGGCTGCAACCTGCCTTCTTTGAGCTTCTGTGTTCTGACACCACCTCTCTAGTCTCCCCACTTCTCTGGTGGCTTCAAAAGTCCGTGTTCCCTGTTTCAACCTGCCAGAGCTGCTTTGTTGCTTACAACTGCGATCTCTGATAAACAATGAGAAGTTGATGTTTTCATTTATTTAAGCACCCTATCATGTCAGAGCCTGCCTTCCATCACACATTCTCAAATGAAAACCCAAAATAATCGGGTTTGTGGCATTTTGCAGCACAAGGTGAATTCCCAATTTGAACTTGGAGGGTGACATTGAAGGCTTTATCGTTGCCGGACTGCCCCTCACCCCTGCACCTCCAGCTATGAACATGTGTAGATCAAGGCAAGTGCTCTAAGCCCACTGCTTCTGAGCCTGCACACCATCTGTCAGGAGGGAGAGGGGGCGGCCTGCATTGTCATACTTGTTAGTTCTCTCCTGGGAGCACTGCTCAAAGCCCAGGGTTAAAACCAAAATGAAACTGAGCAACATAACATACAAACTGCCCCCTGCTGCTTCTTTTGTCCCCTTTTGTGGCTTTTTAGTCACAAAAATAGTCACCACCATGACCTCTACAATACGCTGGCCTGCATTCATTCCTTCCTTCTCCTCATCTATTGCCTTGAATGGGCCCTGGCCTGGCCCCAGGGCAGCTTAGCAGGCAATGTGGAGCAGAGAGTCATCAAGTAATCATAAAAATCCACAATTTGAAATGGTGGCAGGTGCTCTGAAGGGAGAGTCCTGGGTCGTTTGAGAATGCGTGATGGAAGGCAGGCTTTGACATGATAGGGAATGTCAGAGGAGAGGTCAGAAGAAGCGTTGGTTGGGTAAGCATGCAGGGTGGGGGCATCTTCGTGGCCACGAAACAAATTGCTGCAAACTTTGTGATTTAAAACAACACGTATTTCTTACAGTTCTGGAGGTCAGAAGTCTAAAATGGTTTTCACTGGGCTAAAATCAGGATGTCAGTTGGGCTAGTTTCCTCTTGAGACTCCGGGAGAGAATCTCTTTTCTTGCCATTTCCAGCTTCTAGAGGCTGCTCGCATTCCTTGGCTCATGGCTCCTTTCTCTATCTTCAAAGTCAACAGCATAGTATCTTCCCTCCTCTCTGACCTCTGCCACCACTCCTTACATCTGCCCTTACCGTGGCCCTCCTGCTTCCCTCTCACAAGGACCTTTGTGGTTACATTGGGCCCTCCTGAATAATCCAGCATAATCTCCTTACTTATCTCAAAACCCTTACCTTCATCACACCAGCAAAGCCCCTTCGATCATGTAAGGTGACATGGTTGTAGGAGCCAGAGAGTAGGCAGTGAATGGGGGCCTTCTGGGTAGCTGGAACATTGGTGCAAAGGCATTGAGGCAGTGCAGAACGCGGTGCAGTTGAGCAACTGAAGAAAGTCAAATGGAGAAAATTGGGCAGAGTGTGGCATGAAGAAGAAACAAAAAGCACCGAATGCACCAAGAAAGCCCTGAAGGCCAGGTTGAGAGCTTGGCTATATAGCATAATCACAGAGAGGAGCCAAGATTCCATTTGCATTATATATATATATATATATATATATGTTTGCATTATATATATTTGCATTATATATATGTTTGCATTATATATATATTTCTATTATTTAAATGTTTTACGTAGTTTACTTCAATCAGAGACCACTAGAAGCTATCTTGCTCTGATAATGTTCCCTGATACCTGATTTGCATGTTTAAAGATGGCTGTGAGTCCAAAATGGAGAACAGATTGGCACACAGCATGAGAAGAAGAGGCAGAAGGACCAATGAGGACTGTGCACAGTATATTCCAAGAGAAAGACAGGAAGTCAGACTCCAGGATACTTTCAGAAAACCAAAACGTGAGATGGAGCATCTTCTTCGCACTCCTTCCTGTCTCAAGCCATCCCAACTGTGGTGAGGAGTCTCTGAACAGAAGCAGGACTTTCAAAATACTGGTTAGTGAGGCAGGAACATTTATAACCTAGGGAACTGAAATAAAGCATTCAAAATAACATGAATGATATTTTTAACTTTTTTTTAAGATTTTATTTATTATTTTTGAAAGAGAGTGAGAGTGGGAGTAAGACAGAGAGAGCACACAGAGGGAGAGAGAGAAGCAGACTCCCCACTGAGCAGGGACCCCGACACGGGGCTCGACCCCAGGACCCCAAGATCATGACCTGACCCCAAGGCAGACGTTTAACCCTGAGCCACCCAGGTGCTCCACATGAACAATATATTTTAAAGCAAAGTCACTTCTTGAAGAAACACTCTAATAAACAAGAATCATCAGTGTAAGTCCTTTGTCTTTAAAAAAAAAACTTTGCCTTTTTAGGTTTTTTTCATCTCAGTCACACTGATATTGATTTGCCCCAGAGTTTTAATCATGCAGACTCATCTTTTTTTCAAGTATATGAGCTCCCTTTTACTGATATGAAAGTTAACGTCTTTTACATTTGTTTCCTCTCTTATTTACAAATGTCTCTGCAAAAAGAAAAAAAACAACATATTTTACATCCCATTGTTAACTTACCCTTGTCCTAAAAATATAGATAAAATTATTTAAATACTCATTATACTTTCCATAGAAAGTCCACCATCTTCCACCAGATTCCTATAAATTCTGGAGAGATGACATTTTCCACGTCACCTTTGCCTTTGACTTCTTTCCTGGGGTGAATTAATTTGGTGTAGAGATGATCTCACTTTTCTGTGCATATTTCACTAGCCCCTTGGTGCTTGTGTATGGAAAACACTTCACAGTTTTTGACTATTTGTTAATTTTTAGTAAGAGAAGAGGTGAATAGGACATATAATGTGTTTGGAGAACAAAATAAAATAACAATAACAATTTAATATTCAATTGTTGCAACTCTGAGTTCCTTCTCAAAAGTGTCAGGATATCAATAAAATCTTTAAAAAAAAAGTGTCAGGATATCAAATTTGCTCCAGATATTCTCAAGGACTCACTCCAGGAATATTTGCTCAGTCCAAAAGGGAAGATACTAGAGACTTTTGCAGAAGTTATAGTCAAGGCTTCTGAAAGAATTTCTTCTCCACTGCTGTGACTGACTCATGGTGGTGTCACCAAAACCCACTTGAAACCATTGTTGTCATTTCTCACAGTGGGTTGTGAGGCCAGTGAGTCTGAAGGGATTATTTCAATCACTGTCAAAGATCTCTTGTTTAATATCCTCCTTCCAACACCGTCTTCCATTGGTTTCTTGAAACAATGTTCTGGTTTGTTGTGGCCCTCTCATCCTATTCAACCAGCTACTGCATGTTGAGAGTCTTCAAGACACGGTCCCAAGACTCTGCTCTTCATATTTTCCTCATACATACTCTTATCTATGCCGGTTATTCAAATTATATTTAAGCTCAAAGATTTACTCTGAGATTTAGATTCCAATGCTCATCTTCATTGGGATGTTCACCATGTCTCTGAATGAACCCAGGCTCTTGACAAACCCCTTTTAAACTTGGTTCTTTTCAAGTTCCTATTTCATTGACCATTCATCTCGCTGGACAAGTCAGAAACTAAATGTCCTTAATTCCCTCTCCCATTTATGTTTGTCTCTTAGACTACCATGTCCTGTTGATTTTACCTTCGAAATCTCTCTTGAGATCTGCAATCTCCATAGTCTGTTATTTCACACTAGGACAATGAACTGCCTTTCGTTTCTTTATATGGGGTACACTTTCTTCTTCCTTAGGATCTCTGCACATGATAGTGTCACTACTTAGTTAACTCAGATTTCAGATCTCAGCTCTGGATCATAGAGGACATGGCTGATCTCCCAATTTAAATTAGTTTATTTTATTACATGTGTTTGTGAGCCTTTATTCTTTGCCTCACATTACTTAGTGTGATATTTTTTATTCATTTAAGATATTATTTAATATCTGTCTACTCCACTAAGCTGTAAGTTTCATAAAGACAGGACTCTTATCTATTTTGTTCATTAATATAGCCACCATCTTGCACAGAATTAGACATATAATGATAAATATAAACATACGTTTATTTAATGAGCGAAAGTGCTTGTGGCTCAGAAAATCATAGTAACCTTCAAACTAGGTTAGAGGTCGATAAACTTTTATGTTAAAGCCAGGTAATAAATATTTCAGGCTTTGTAAACCTATAGTCTCTATGGCAAAAATTTGCTCTATTATAACATGAAAACAGTCATAGACAGTCTGTAAATAAATGGGCATAGCTGTGTCCCAATAAAATTTTATCAACAAAAACAGGTTGTAGGCTAGATTTAGCCCAAGGGTACAGAGTTTTAAATAATTCTATGTAAAGAGCATTACATCCTTCTTTTCGATCATTTTTCAACCTTTGACAAGGTTAAAAATTTCTCCAATTCAAATTACTAAATACATTTAACAAATCCATTTTTATAACAACCATATTCATATTTCAGAGGATCTCACAGTTTTCCCTTAGAACAAGGGCTAAATGTTTGTTTTTATTCTCATCACTGAATGCTCATACTTGGTGGTTTCCTAAAACAAAGGAAGTCAACATTGAGGATACAGAGGGTATTATTATTCCCAAATGACAGTTCTTCAGTGACACTAAACTGATTAAAAATACTTTTTCAGTAATATTACTGTTCATAGATGTCAACTTTCTCTCACTTCAATGGGTAAAGAATTTACTTCCCCAACCTGTGACCAAATGACTTGCTTTGGCCAGTGTAATGTGTTTCAAAGTGTTGGGTGTCAATTCCAAGCAGAAATTTAAGACACAGTCTGTGTTTCTTTTCTCTTGGTCTTCGTGCTCATTAATATTCTAGGTAGAGGCTGGTCTATGAGCCTGGACCCAAACAGAAGACAACCTGGAGTACAGTAGCTACCTACATAATGGGTTTGTAATGGAAGTGAGAAATACATTTGTGTTGTTGTAAAACCATTGCAATCATAAGGTCAATTGTTATCACACCACATCTTAGCCTATCCTGATTAAGAAACTGGAAATCTCCCTACTTGAACATCAAACATCATTGTTGGAAAAGCCACTGTTGATGAGGAGTAACTATAGTCTATGTTGATGTAAAAATGATCCTAATTATAGTCCGTAAGTGCATGATCAGGTTAAATTAAATGGATGGGCAAGCTATATAACAAAGGGTTCAAGAAATGTTTTGTGATAATATGTTTAAAAAATTGAACTGACATGAAATTATTTTACAATTTCTCATAAAATATGCCAGCTCTCTTAAACCTCAGTAGATCCAGTATGATCGCCTAGCATTCCTATATAGCAAAGATTGACTGGAGCTGATTTTCAACTTCCCCCTCTAAACATGATGTCCACTATCCAGTTTGCCACAGTCCTCTCTGCTCACATAATAAATACAAATGCCTCTCCTCAACTTTCCCTGAGCCTGCCCTCCCCATCTGTCATGTCAGACTTTGTACCTGTTTGGCACCCCTACTATACCCTTAGTCACTCAGATCTTAAGGCCAGTGACTGTGCCTTACTCATCTTTGCATCCTTGGCCCTAAACACAGTGCTTGGAATATAACATGTTCCCGGTACCTAACTATCATTGAACTTCTGTGCTAGAAGCTTCCGTAGAGTTAAACACTTAATCAACTAGGCGTCAGATTCACTTTGAAGTGATGAGTCTATCAGTGCATCTGAATACTTATTAAATCTGAATGAGTGTTAAAGAGAGTATGTATGCAAGATGGGAGAAGAAGAACAGACAGCCTGGACAGGTTAAAGTGCTGTATGATATTGGCAAGTTATGAAGCCTGCAGGATCTTTTCCAATACTCAGTTGAACGTCTAAGGTTTTACAAAAAGTGGCAAATTTAAGGACATTTTCATCCCTGATATTTAGTATCGCTTAATATGAGACTCTTGCTCCAAGTCAAGTATGATAACGTTCATCCAAATCTCAGGAAGAGAGAATAAAATTTGATGTCTGTGAGCTCAGAACTTTAATACTAATCACAAAGGCTATATCCTTTTCCCAAAACTGCTGTATTTCACGTACCCGTCCTTTCCTCTCCCCACCCTCTTCCTTGCTCCATTACACTTTATTCTCTTCTTGGGGATGGGTGGAAGAGGGAGAGGTAATTCATGCCGCATCTTCAGACTGTGTGCAGAACGTGTCTCCCTTCAAGGTGAACGACACTAAGTCAAACTCTTCATTTAAGGGGTGAGAATGGGATCAGCAGTCAGCAGAAGAATTACACACTCAGATCAGCAGAATCTTGACCAAAATGGATATAGGACAAAGAGATCCCTTGGATATAGTATTTATTTACTTCCTGATATAGTTGAGAACAGGTTTTGAGACATGCATAGGATTCTGGGCTAGAAATGAGAAGCTGTGGTGATTTTTTTTTTCATTCATGTTTTTTCTTCTTTACAACAATAAAGAAGTGATGGAGTTTCACTGACTCATTTTAATAAAAAAGAAATAAACATATAAGCAGTAATTTTAATTATATTTTGTTTTCCTGATATACTTGATTGAATTAACATAACACTATCACCACTTATAGCATTTTATAAAGAACTGCTTAAGTAGAACTCTGCATTTGACTTTACTCTCTCTAGTGGTCTTATCATTAATCTGCATTATGCATGGTTTTGCAACAGGGGAATCACAATATCTTGTGAAAAAAATAATAAACCCTGTAAAAGGAACTTGTTCAGAGTGCCTGTACTTTATTCATAGGTGAATTTCTATTGTCCATTATCAGTTATATCTAATATGAACCATTCTACATGGCTTGCCTCTAATCCCCACGCTTGTTAAGGAGCTTAAGAGGAGAATCAGTTGATTTCAAGGCCTTTTGGAGTTCAAGGGCAAAGTGATTATTTCCTTAAAGGAAAAAAAGATCATGGACTCATCACAATTTCCAAAGTTCAGCTCTTTTTTGCTTCACTAATTAGAAGCCAGACCAAATGCATATCTGGAGGCTTTTATACAAGCTATCAGCCCTTTGCCCTGGGACCAATTACAGAAAAGTATCTTTTACACATTACTCTCTGTGAATATCTAGTGTTCATACAAGCTGTCATGTTTCACCATGAGTCATGCTAAGACCATATAATCACACAGTTGAAGAGCTAATGATATGTTTGCTTTTCTCAGTTTAACTTACAAACACAACTGCATTTAAATGCCCGTGGCTTATTTGTAGCTTAAACATGAATGTGTGTAAATATGCATACATGCAAAGATTTTTTTTTTAAAAGAGGACACTTGAATCAGTAAATAAGATCACGCTTTGTCATCTGAAAAGTATATTCCCATGTCTAATTCTGTCCATAGCAATATATTTTCCTGGCAAAATGAAAGCAACAGTTGAGTGCATGTATTGAGAGCTTGGTTTAGATACCAGCATGAAATTTGTGTTATTTTTTCTATGTGTTCCAGAGAACTATTGATGCACTTGTTATGGAGATCTATTGCTTAGAGATCATTTTTCCAACTGTACTAGCCTGGAAGAGAGAGGGAAGGAGATGAGAGAGAGAGAAGTAGAGACAGAGATCTACTTTGAGGGATTGGCTCATGCAGTTATAGAGGCTGAGAAGTCCAAGATGCACCACTGGCAAGTTGGAGACCCAGGAAGGCCAATGGCGTCATTAATCCAAAGGCCAGCAGGAGAGCGACCTAGAAAGAGCAGAGGTTTCATTTTGAGTCTAAGGGCAGGAAAAAATAGTGTCTTGGCTTGAAGGTCATCAGGCAGAAGAAGTTCCCTCTTACTTACAGGAGGGTCAGATTTGTATATTCAGGCCTTCAACTGCTTGGATGAGGCCCACTCACATTAAAGAGGACAATCTGCTTTACTTGGCCTATTGATTTAAATGTTAATTGCATTTTAAACTGTTCTCATCAAAACACCCAGCATCATGTTTGATCAAATGTCCATGGCTCAGTCAACCAGACACATCAAATTAAACATTCTAAGGCCAAAGTCTTCACATTTATGTTTCCCGTGGCCCAGTGATGCCTGATATAAGTTAAGTCATGATCTAAAATGTCTTAACGCTTGTCAGAGCTTTGCAAATGTGAGACAATTCAAGAACATGAGAAAAACTCACCGTGAAGAACAAGGCAATGGGACCTACCATCTTCACACAGTTGAAAGTCTATAGAAAGAATGTAAGAGGGCTTTTAGAGAGATGCCACGTCGAAATTAAGGACTTTTATTAAGAGCCATGTGAGTTTATCAATAATTTAACTGTTTAGAAAGGCCACCTCATTGTGACATTATAAGTAACTATTGTCATTGAGCATTATTAATGTTTGTATGGTGGGGAATGAGACTCACAATCTTCTGTGTCTTCCACTGGAGACACCACTTGATTTTATATATATATATTAAATATATGTATATTTAATATATACTGCTTCTTCTCTTAATTGTCATGGCTAGAAAGTTAAGTTAGTCTTTTTTTGTCAAATATTGCACTGTTGTCCACAAAGCACTTACAGTGAATGCTGCCTTCTTACTTTTGATATGGGGGGAAGAGATTATTAAAGAGAAGATTTAAGGAAATAAAGAGTCATCTTGGTAAGAATTACATAGCAGTGATGGGATGATTAGCTAGGGCTTAAAAATAAGATATTCTGAGAGGAAGTATTTGAGAATATTTGTAAACTGCTTAGTTCTGTGTAAATGTTACATGAGTGAGGGTCTTCCAGGTTCAGGATCAGACTGACCCCCAGGATGGATTTGGTTTATCTGGCTGATAAAGAAGGTGTTCCTTCTCCTTTTCACATCCCACCCTACATTTTATATTTAAGTTAAATGCCATTTCCAACAAGAGAATAAAAACTCTTTAGTCAGTGGCACACAAGTAAAAGCCATCGCTTCCTAGAGGTGCCAAATAAGTACTCTAGGTCTATCTACTTGCCTGGTTAATTACATTCTATGTACCTGTCCACATGATTTTGGGCAATCCACCCTAGACGAATGTGGCCAGAGTTGCTAAGATTTTCTTACAGCTGTACTATTGTGTTCACTTTATTTTTTTTTTAAGATTTTTATTTATTTATTTATTTGAGAGAGAGAATGAGATAGAGAGAGAGCATGAGAGGGGAGAGGGTCAGAGGGAGCAGACTCCCTGCTGAGCAGGGAGCCCGATGCGGGACTCGATCCCGGGACTCCAGGATCATGACCTGTGCCGAAGGCAGTCGCTTAACCAACTGAGCCACCCAGGCGCCCTATTGTGTTCACTTTAGTGAAATGAAATATTCCTCATAAGAATCCCATTCTGGCTTTGATTTTATACAGGCCGATCCAAATTCAGGATCTGTTATTAATAATGTTCAATAATCCACTTCTTACTTTAGTAAGTCATAGTTGATGGTAGTAATTGTTGGGGAATGAGAGATTAGATGCCTTTCCAGATTCTTACCCACCAAGATATTTACTTGACTGACACCTTCTTTGTCTTTCCCTCCAGCATAGTTCACATTCACTGTACCTCTCTTCAAGAGAAGTACATCTCTTCAAGTCTTCTGCCCCTTCAAATCGTGTACTCTAGGCTTCACTTAATCAAGGTATATTTTTCTCTAGGCACTGTGAGGGACCAAGAAATGCATAAGTGGCATGTATTCCTCTGAAGGAGATAGATGTATAAGCAAACATAATGTAAGACAGAACACAATACTACTAACTTAAAGACACAAGAATTGTGTTATTGGAACAGAGAGAAGGGAAGGCTTCCATTAGATTGTTACATTTGATTTAGGCCCCTACGAATGAAAATTCTTGTATGATTGTGGTAAAATGCACATATCATAGAATTTTGCATTTAAAGCCGTTAAAGTGCATGGATATGATTCTAATAGTCAGATGAAGACATTGAACTCCAGGAATGGACCAGCTGCACACTATCACAGGAAATTTGAAAGCACGTGAATAGTCTTCATGAACGCCTGGGGTGTGGGAAGTTTAGAGAATATTAGGACATGATATAGATAGGTTGGGCCAAACAAAAATGTTTGATTTTCATATGAAAATTTTGGAATTTATTTTGCAAATTATGGGAAAACAAATGGCCTTTGGATAGTCATCGTAGATGAGACTAGAAATAGAGCCAAATGGCAATCAAGGAGGCCCGGTAATATCATAAATGTCCAGAATAAACAAAACAAAACAAAAAGTAGACATGATGAATAAATTAGCAAGATGCATGGCACATTAAATTTAGAAGGTTGGTAAAGAAGGAAGACCTGATAAACAAGACTTTAAAACATTGCAGAATTTAGGGTATTGGTAGCTGAGTCAAGACTGAAATATCAAGGAATCCAATGCAAAGGTAATTCAAGAATAGAAGTGTTGCAGTATGCACATAGCGGGCAATATTGGCACATTCTTCAGAGATTTCAAGTGGGCTAAAGGGTCTCACATACATTAAAAAGTAAAAATAAACCCAAACAGGAAAACCTGCTTCTTTTAGTATTATGACATTGAATTGAGCCAGAAGCTTCCCAAATCAAAGTTTTCAAACTCTGAAAAATGGAGAAAATGATACCATTTGGAAGTCCAGAGAAATTTCCAGTGTAAGAAAGGACAGAGTAAGACAAGCTAATGTAGTCAGCTCAGGAATTACAAGTTTAGCCAACATGGCAAACTTTATTTTTTACTCTATAACTTCTTTCAAAGGACCCAGAAACTCAACATTTAAAGAAACTACAACTACAAAATTGAATATGGAATCTGGTAAGCAATATCAAATCCTGGAAGAAGTTCTGGAGAAGCCATATCTTAAGCTATAAATTGGTGGCTGTGCTCCTTTTCCCACTATGTGGACATCAGTGAGGCATAGTAATGTCTACACAGAGGAACCACGTCCCCCAACAATGACCAAAAATCTCTTCCGTGATGACCATAACCTGCCATATCTGTGCTTTGGCTGGTCCCACTCTACTTCAGAGACTTCCCAGAGTTTTCTTTAAACTGATTGCTGTATGAGGTGACTGGATGTCTCAGTTGGTTAAGCAGCTGCCTTCGGCTCAGGTCATGACCTTGGTGTCCTGGGATTGAGCCCCATCTTGGGCTCCCTGCTAAGCGGGGAGTCTGCTTCTCCCTCTTCCTTTGCCCCTCCACCCCACTTGTGCTCTCTCTCTTTTTCTCTCTCTCTCTTTCAAAAAAAAAAATCAAGTCTTCTAAAAAAATTAAAAAAATAAACTGATTGCTGCAGAATAGTGAAAAAGACAAATCTTTGTTTCAAATGGAGCAATCAGAATGATCAAGTTGTTGTGTAATCTTGAATCTCTTAATCTGTTCCCCGATGTGTTTCATTCATTACACTAGAGGATCCATCTTCATGTATCCTTGGTGGATGGAGGAACTAATCAGAAGAGAGTTAAGTGGGGAAAAAAATTATGTGTTTTTTTTTTCTAAGAGAAACTATAAAGAGAGAATGAAATGTAGTGGATGTTAGGAGTGATCTTGAAATGTATTTGGATAAAGACCACTGGAAAGATTGGGGATATTGGTAGCTTGGAGCAGAGGGTCCAGGAGAAGATGAATTATTTAGGGAAAAGAAGGGTACTCAAATATGAGCCAATGACAAGAACAAAGAATCTTAGAATAAAAGGATACATAGTATTAGGAACAAATTCAGGAAAAAGTGTATTTCTTTACCTTTCTTTCTCCCTTCCTTCCTTTCTTTTTTCTCTTCTCTTCTCTCCTTTCTTTTTCTTTCTTTCTTTCTTTCTTTCTTTCTTTCTTTCTTTCTTTCTTTCTTTCTTTTTTTCTTTCTTTCTTTTTCTGCGTTTATACTTTTTGTAGAATGAGCAATAGTGACACAGAAAACTAATGTACAATTTTAGGTCTCACACCTTATTCTATGAGCTTCTCTTTTTATCCCAAGCACTCTTTATCAGGTCCATGAGTAGATTTCCTCAGCACTCTGGCCATAGATCATTGAGGTATGGATGCCTGGCTGACTCGATCTAGCCCAGTAAGATTTTTCTCTTGGAAGTATGGAAATAGGACAGATAAATGTTTGTAAACTTCTGTTAACTGATCAAACTGGGAAGTGATTGATACATACACATGGAGATGGTACTGGTTACTCTTTTGATTGCCTAACTTGAGGAAGTTATTCTACAAAGGAGGAAGAGAAAACTGAAGCAGTTGGGAGGGAAACAATGGTGAAATCTCACTGATCCCCCAGCACCAGTAAGTTTATCTTGGTTTCTGACCTCCCAGTCCTCATTCCAATATGCAAATGAAATATGGTTTCACATCTAACTGTTGATTTGCAGAATTGAGTTTGTCCTTTTCCTTTTATATATTAGTTTGAAGGGTTTCTTTTCCTTGTAACCAAACAATTCCCAAAACAGAAAAATAAAAGGATTTTTAAAACTTCAGTATACATTTATTCAGTATACACTATTTCAGTGTACAATATATATCCAGTATACGATATTTCAAATTTGTTTTGGAATTAAATAGATTTCTCTGAGATAAGCTCACCACCAATTATGACATCAATCTATAATAAATGAGTAGGAGTCAAACCATGAATATTGAATGCCGTTCTTTAGAATATTTGAAAACCATTTCTCTAAAAGAGGATTTAAAAAATCTCTCTCTCGGACATAAGGACATAAACATTTTCCTGACAATTAATTAAGTTCATATCTTCCAAATAAAATTTAGTAAATTTATGCACCCAAATCTGCAAATTGGAACAATATAATTTCCATTAAAAAAAAAAAAACACTGATTTCCCCAAAGGGCAGCTCAGATCCATGAGGAAATGCAAGACTCTTTTAACTAATAGCCACAAAATTAAAAATAATTCATGTTTGACTGGACAGAGAGAGATATTAAAATTGTTAAAGCAGTTAATTAAATTCTGTCATAATACAAAAGGTCTACATAAGTATAAATTTCCAACTGGAATAATGATGATAAGTTTCCTTTTTTGAAAGGAAAGGACTAAAAGCAATAGAGTTGTCTCATATTTATTAGGTATTAGTGTGGGATAAATATTTCCAGGCTTCTGGTTACAGTGCACTAGTTAACTTGGTCAAAATTTCCTACTGAGGACAACTAGAAAAGCCAGGTAAAATTTAAAACTCTGTCTATGTGAAGACTCCTCAAATCATCTTAATTCTAAGAACATCATTAAGATTCCACCAGAGCACAAGAAAGTTCTGGCACCTGTCAAAGGAAAACGTATGTTATTTTGGAGAAAGATAAAATCATGGAAGTTTCATATTATTTCTATGTATAATTTACAAATGGAACATCAGGCAGAAACATCACCAGGCCCAGGAGGAATTCAAGACTATGTTAACAAACCAAGTAGAAATATTATTAGGGGTTCCAGAATCTGGAATCATCAGAAACAGATTTTAAAGCAGCAGCTGTGTTTACTCTTTTCTGTAATTTTAAAAAACTATTTGAGAATTCTGGAAGGGAGGTAAGACTAAAAAACAGAATAAGAAGGAGAAGGAGGAGATGAAGATGAAGACCTAGAAGATGAAGGAGAGGAGAGGGTGGAAGGGAAGGAGAAGAAACAGGAAAAGAAAAGAAAGAGTCAAATTGAAAGGCTAGGTTGGACAAGAAGGAAACAAAATTAGACACTTATTGAATGAGTTTAATGGCAGAAAAAATAAAACTAAAGAGATAAAGAAATGGAAATAGGATAGTGCAACAAAGGCCAGTCCGTGTGATATTAAGTTGCCACAAGAAGACAGGATAAAGGGAGAGAGAAACGGAGGGAGGAAAGAGGAGAGAAATAGAAGCAAATGGAGGAGAAAGGAAGTTTGAGGAAACAATGGCTGAAAACGTTGCAACACTGATGAAAGATCTCCAACAAACTCAATAACCCCTGTAATTATAATTAGAATAAAAATAAATGTACACCTAGACATACATTATAACTGGTGAAAACGAGAGATGAAGAAAAAAGTCTTTTAAAAATAATTCCAGAGGGAAAAAAAAGACAGATTTCCTCCAAAGGAACAACAAAAAGGTATACATCCAACTTCTCAGGGAACCTGGGTAGCTCAGTCATTAAGTGCCCGACTCTTGATTATGGCTCAAGTCATGATCTCGGGGTCATGAGATCCAGGCAGGTGTTGGGCTCTGCTCTGGGCATGGAGCCTGCTTAGGATTCTCTCTCTCCCTCTGCCCCTCCCCCCACAGAAAACATATATTTAAAAAAATAGCTTCTCAACAGAAACAACCGGAAGCAGAGGGCAATGAACTTTTTTTGGAAATGTTAAAAAGAAGTAACTGCCAATCTAGAATTTTATATCCAGAAAAAATATTCTTTCAAAATAAAACAGAATTATAGCAATTTGGTGACAAAAATGAAAGGATTGATACTTATCATCAACTTTCCTGCACAAAAGGAAGTGCTAAAAGAGGTTTTCAAACAGAAGGGAATGGGCTCCAGGTGGAAGATCAGAAGTGGAGAAAGAAATGAAAAGCATGGAGAGATAAAAATCAAATATTATTTTACCTGTAAGAAAAATAGTACTGTGTTAATGTATTTATATATTTAGAATTAAAATAAATTTTAGCCACAGTATACAGATAAGGAGAAGGAAATGAATTTAAAGTATTCTAAGTGTCCTACATTGCCTGAAAAGAGAGGAAGAATACCAACCAATATATTTTTGATAAGCTGAGAAAAACATTCTCTGATCTGCAGGCTAGCCACTCAAAAGTAGTGAAAGAATACATTACTTTCAAAGTAGTAAAAAAAGAAAAAGGTGATACAATAAAAAGAAAATTAAAAGGTGAACATGTAGAGGAGAAAAGAAACTTAGATCATCAGAAAAAAAAGAAAGCATTTAATAAAATGATACATTTAAATTAAAATATCAACAACTATATAAAATATAAATGTACTAAGGGTTCCAAATAAAAGAAAAATAAGTCAAAGTGTATTAAAAAACAATTATATGCTATGATAAGTGACATATCCAAAATATAATAAATAAACTCTAATAAATATTTAAAAAGTTGAACATAAAGGATTGGCGAAGGATACAACAGGTAAATACTGACCAAGAAATAGAAAAAAAAATCATTTACCTATATTAATAGGAGACATGGCAGATAAGACAAGCAAAGT
Source organism: Callorhinus ursinus (assembly GCF_003265705.2). Lineage (NCBI taxonomy): Eukaryota > Metazoa > Chordata > Mammalia > Carnivora > Otariidae > Callorhinus > Callorhinus ursinus. The sequence continues at coordinate 1,522,939 of NW_027397109.1, forward strand.
TCAAGTGTCATAAAAATAATATGTTTAATTTACCAAGAGTTAAAATTAGAATGCATCTAACAGCATAACCTCAAAGTATATAGTAAAAAATGTTGACAAAATTAAAAAGAGGAAAAGACAAATCCACAATCATAGTGGGATATTAAACACTACAACTCTCAGTAGCCAAACAAAAATTTTTTTAAAAAGCAAACTAAAAGGTTGGTAAGGATGTGAATGTGCTCAATAACAAGATCTACAAGATTGCTCTTATGGAAATATGAAGAGCACACACCTAATAACTGACACATATATTTTTTAAAACACAGGGAACATTTTTAAAAGCTGACAATCAACTGAGTGACAAAGACAATCATCACAAATTGCAAAGGGCCAAATCATAGAGAGAGCACCCTCACACTGGAATACAAGTATTTTTAAAAATTAATAACAAAAAGGTAGTTAAGAAATACTCCTGTGCATGAAAATTTAAAAATAGTTTCTAGTAATGAACTCATGGGTCAGAGAAGAAATAACAGGAGAAATCTGAAAATATCTTACCTGAAAGGAAATAGAAATACTGCATATGTGAACAGGCAAGCTAAAACTCTTGCCTAAAGGGGTATTTATAAGCTTGAACACATCTATTAGAAAAGAAAGAAGCCAGGAGTCAATCAGTTAGTATTCATCTAAAACATAAGAAGGGGGGGGAGAGAAAAATAGGCACATTAAACCAAAGAAAAATAAGGATGGGGATAATGTACAAAAATTATTAAATTCAGTAAAAGGAATATAAATGGAGTGGACCAATAAAGTCACAGTATGTGATCTGCCTCCACGAAACAAACGGAAAGGACTATAGCAAGACCGATCAACATGAAAAAAGAGCAAGTCCAAAAGTAATCAACGACAGAACAGGAGAACACCATTGTAGACACTGTATACTTAAAACAGAATCCAAGGAATATTATAAACATGCTTATTTTAAGAATTTATAAAACTTAAATAGACTGGATAAATTCCTTAAAATAGCAAAACGGACATAAGAAGAAAATTTTTAAAAATGAGTCTATAATTAAATGCCATCCCACACTCACACAATGAAAGAAAGGGACAGGGAAAGAAAGAGAAGAAGGAAGGCAGGTAGGCAGGCAGGCAGGCAGACCAAGTTCCAAATGGCTTCATTGTTGAATTCCATCAAACTTTTGGGGAAGAAATTACGCCCCTTTCACACTCATTCACAGAGGAGGAAGAGAAACTTACCATCCATCTTTTATGGAGGCCAGCATGACCTCATTTACCAAAATCAGATTACAAGAAAGTAAAATTATAGTACTTAAATACAAAAATTTTAGAAAACTGAATACATCTAAACATAAACATGATAATCCCTGATAACTAACTTGGTGTCAGTTCAAGTATTCAAGGTAGGAGTTTCTTTTTTAATTTTTTAAAATTTTTTTAGAGGAGGAAGAGGGGCAGAGAGAGAGAATCTTAAGCAGGCTCCATGCCCAGCACAGAGGTTCACACAGGGCTCAATCTCATGACCCTGAGATCATGACAAGGTAGGTTTAATATTTAAAGTAATCACTGTATTCACAACATTAATCAATGAAAGAGAAAAATCGCATAGCCATATCAATGGATACATACAGAGCATGTGGAAACCACTTAAATATGTATTGTAGGAAAAACATCGTGATGTATTAATACAACGGAATACTATTTAGCAATAAAAATGAATAAACTGCAGCACATACACACAGAATAAGCCCCACAAAGATAATGTTGATCAAAAGAAACCAGACACAAAAGAATAAATGCTGCTTGATTCCATTCACATAAAGTGGGGAAAAAATGCAACCATAGTGTTTAGAATGCACGCATCGGTGGTATAAGGAAAGAAGAAGGTGATTATATAAATTCCAAGGTAATGATTGCTTTTGGAAAGAGCTATAGGAGGTAGTAATTGAGAGGGGCAGTGTCAGGGAAGCTGATAATGCTCTATTTCTTGACATGGGCGGGCATTATACGGATGTTCATTTTGTGATAAGTCACTGAGTTGCATCATTTTGGTTTGTACAGTTTTCTGCACAGATTTGGGCTATATTTTATAAAAAGTCTTCACCAATCATATCCCCCTCACAAAGGAGAGAAGTAGATTATAATTCCAAAGGTTCATATTACAAATATGAAAAACTGAGAAAGAATCAGATTCTATTTATTCCTATTAACCAATGAACAGCACTTTTCACCTTCTTTCTTAATTTACATAGACCTCAAGGAAGGACTGCATCATCACAGGGGCAAACAAAAAGTAAGAGCTATACCCCATATGATGCGAACTTCTTACATAAGATCATGCTGGAGTTCTGAGCATTTTGCTATTGATAGAAAAATGACTTTAGCCATTAAAAATCCACCAAAAGATTTTGCTCACATGTAACTTAGAGAGTCATGCTTGAAACACGATTCATAAACATACACCACAGCGGATAACCCATAAGTTACTATAATGAACATGAGTTTATCGGTTTCATTTTAAAAACAACATGGAAATCATACAGAAAACATATTTTTAATCTATTTTGACATGCCAATACTTTACCAAGCATTGCATTCACTAGTTAGATTGTCACTTTAGATCTTCTCAAGACAGAAGCTGAGTGCTATTTTTCTTCTGCTGTGCCTAAACCTGCCCATCAACAGACGCCTGTTAACAGTGTACACTTCATTTTGAACAAACCAAATCTGAGCCAACTCTGAGGTAAGAAAGAATACTTAGTCCCTGATGAGAGCACTTAGGAAAGTCACAGTTGAAAAGGGTACTGTAGGAAGAAGGGCCCATCCTAAGAAAACTTCACGAAGGGAAAAAAGGGTTGGCCCTAAGGAGACACTCAATGAACAGGCACAGCTGGTAGATGAGACCAACACAGAATTCCACAGGAAACCAAACATTTCAGAAACATGGAAGCCATGATTTACTGTGGGAAGTTAACTTTCCAAAGGCAGGTAGGGGTGTTTGGAGAGAAGAAGAGAAAAGAAAACAAGACAAGAGAATGCAAGGAGAAATCTGAGGAGAATGTAGGGAAGGAGTATAGCTTGGGTGAGATTCATTGCAGGGGGCAAGCACACAGAGGAATAGAAACTGAGATCAAAATGATTTCCCCCAAGGCTCGAAACATAATTCATCACACACACACACGCACACGCACACACACACTCACACAAACACACAATGATTTTAATGCTTGGTGTTTTTAAAAGTTATTGCATTTCAGGCAAAATGTTGGGGGGCGAAGGTGGGCATCCGTGACAGGTATGCCACTAATCCATCCATTTGACCCTCCCCCCGCCTCCTTTTGTGCCAGTTCTTTCCAAATCGTGAAGATACAGATCTGACCAAATTTGTCAGCCAGTAGCACTACTTTCCTCTTCCGGTTACTGTAAAGATGGTTTAAAAATGGCTCCCTGGCAAGGATAGGTAAAATTATTACAAATGGGGAGGCTCAGGTCAGGGCATGTAAATGGTCGGCCCTCCAAGCAGAGTGTTCCTTCAGCAGAGAGATTAGGGAAGCTCTCGGTCAAGGGGCAGTAGAGGGCACTCCAGGCCACATCAGGTTAAGTTGTGGTCACTTTATCTCTTGTTGTTGACGCAAAGTCCTGAGGCCATGGCCCAGGGTTTTCCTGCAGAAATGTGTTTACAAGCAGGTCAAGGACTTGTAGACAGATAACCATTAGCAAAACAAGTTTTCTATTGACAACAGAGTAAAGAAAGGTGTGTTTGCAGATGAATTATCACTTGCTTCTTAAAGGAAAAAGAAAGCTCAGTCAAATCACTAAATCCCAGCTTTCTTACCCATGACTGAATTTTTCGAGACGTGTAAGAAAAACTGCTTCTTGCTTTTCTCACGATTACACCCACATCTCACCAACTGCGGAGAAATCTGTAAGGGCACTTTTTTAGCCTTCAGTAATATCCACAAATTATTCATTTGGGTCTTATTAAGATGAAGAAATAATTTTGTTAACAAGTGTTAGAAAAAAAAAAAAACTGAATCAGTGCCGAAATAGCAGGAAAGTGGCTCAGTCTCTTGGGCGAGTTTTGGGAGTGTCTTATTAATGCCGGGGAAAGTGAACTCTTGAAATTTTGGTAAAATCCTACATTTCTCCCGACGGCAAATAGAAGGGAATAATCCAAGCACATTGAGGCAAGGAGGGAAAAAGCAAAACAAAACCATTCAACAAACACATCAACTAAAAGACTTAAAATAAGGTTATCAGAAACAACATGAATGAAAAGCTTAGCTAATGAACGTGTTCAAATCTCTGGAAACTGTAGCCTATTTCAGCTTGGAGTGTGATGTAACTCTTACATAGAAGCCCAGAGAGCAATAGCCTCTCACGGCCTATGTACTCTTATGCTAAAGAAGGGAACTCGCATTTTCACTAAAGGAGAAAAATCTGAACTTGGGAAATCAGCCCGTGGGTAAATATGAGCTGTCTCATTAGAAAGATACTTCTCAATTAGTTTTCTTTTTTCCTTCTTTCTTTTGGCGCTCAGCCTTCTTATGCACACCCACACGGACACAGTCCTGCACTTGCGAAGGGTCAGAAAGGTTCCTGCCGATTTCTCTCCATAGAAGGCCTGACAATGTGGCATGTGCAGTCTCGACAATGACATGCCACTCAAAATCCCTCCCTTCAGATTGTCCCTCCCTTTAAAGGAGACAGCCAACGTGAATGAAACACTCTTTTCCCCCTGGGGACGTCTGACTTGCTTTTATTAACCCAGATACAAAGTGGCACTCAGAGGCCTCAGACAGTAGAATTCTTTATTCTCTTAACTAGCAATTCATTTGACCCTCAAGAATAGTATTAAAGCTCCATAGTTTTCTATATTTCTTATTTATTTTATGTTCCCACTGCTCCACGAAGCATGCTTATAAAAACATTGTCATGTACTGTAAAGTCTTCATATTAAAAGGACGTTTTAAATGGTTTCATCCTAACATGTTTCTGCCACTCAAATTGGAAAACTTTATGCTAGTTCCTTTCCAAGCTGTTAAAGATTAGCTTGATGTAGATAAGGCTATTCCCCAAACTCATTATCTGTCTTCCAAATGCACCTTAAGGACTCCTTAATAAAGTCAAGGTTACGTGAAGAGTATTTTACTGAAAATCAGTGAATGACTATTAATAAATCTGCATTACAGACAAGTTATTTTGTCTCTGTCTCTCATCTTTACCATGAATGATCCTTCTTTTTTATTAGGTTTTTAAACAATAAGGTTATTTCTTAATTTTACATCACCCATGCACCAGTAGTAACCGGTTGGAAGCAGCTAGAAAATATTTCCACCGGTTTATAAATAGATGTAGGCCATGCATTCTGCCAGATATATTACACGAATATCTTCGACTTGTACATCGCCCCAAAATTAAAACTCCATCTCCACAACCCACCTCCTTGCTGCTAGTGTTAGCATATTCAACAAGCGCATGCACACGCGCACGCGCGCACACACACACACAGAATGAGAAAGAGATTCCTTTCCTAAATAAGAACATGAAGAGTTCCTGTCTATTATGTTTTTAGTCCCGGTAAAACAAAATTCCAGTCCATATGATTTTTTTCAGGTGTTTCCCCAGCTGATACAGATCTAAAGGTACAATGAAATTGCAAATCCATAATTCTCTTGACACCCTTCCTCTGAGTACCTGGACTTCCACACAGATATTACTTTCTAGCAATTAGCTTTCTTTCCTTTAAATCTGCGCCTTCCCTAGCACAGACACTGTTTATGCAAGACTGGCTTCTTTTATTTTAAAGTCAGGATTTCTAATTCCTCCACGTTCTTGTCCTTTTCTCACCAGACTCAAGATCCCAGAGTTATTTGGAATTTTTATTAAAAATAAAAATAATTCGGGGCTCAGTCAGTTAAGCGTCTGCCTTCAGCGCGGGTCATGTTCTCGGGGTCCTGGGATCGAGCCCCGCATTGGGTTCTCTGCTCAGCGGGGAGCCTGCTTCTCCTTCTCCCTTTGCTCACCAAGATTGATCGTAGTGGAATTTGTACATATTTGCTTTCGCCACATATAACAAACTTGTAAGCACATCTTTTCATGCTTGCTGACTAACAATGAAGTGTTTCATTAGCTGCTCCTTTCTGACAAACTTGAGCCATCCTCAAATCTTTCTGTTGAAAATTTTTTACTGGGGATTTTCCAAGCGCTTGGCTTTTCGGGAGTGATTTTTCTCACCGTTCTGACGTAAGTCAGATTAAAATATAGTGTATGTGAATCATCTATATTTATTGATAATGTTGACTCAAGCCCAAATCACAATCTGCAGACATATAATCATAGTAATAGTGGTGTGGGAGACCAAGGAGATAATGGAACATTTAGAGGCTGCACCATCTTGGCTCCTGGGAATTATATCAGACGCATAATAATGTTGCTAAAACTGCACCTTCACACGCTTGAATATGAGTAAAGGAATCCTTGTTCGCTGGGCCACGCCTTCCGCATAGAGAGACTCACCCACTGTTTAGTGCCTTCCTAGTTGCCTGGGCTCCGCACCCAAATTTAGAGCCCATGGTCAGCAGCTTTCCTAATAGGAGAAGACAAATCTGGCTTCATGGTATAGGGTAAACTAAAGAATAAACTAAAGATTCCTTAAAGGCTCTTCCATTCCGCTCTTTCCCAAACGCCCTAGGATGTTTTGGTTCTGTGGTTCTCCAGAAGGAGGCCAGCCTGGACCGCGGGCTCCCTTCCCTCCTTGTTTTCCTCCGGGCTGATTCATGGCTGATAGAGTGGAGGGACAGAGTCCGAGGAGGCCTACGGTGTGAGCAGCAGTGCTATGGGGTCTCTGGCCCCGGCTGATGGCAGTCCCTTCCGCAGGAGGTTTCCAGGGGTGGGGATCAGTACGGCGACTCCAGACGGTCACCCCACAACTAATCCCAGAGACTCTGGGAGGATGTGTTCTGATTGAGAAATTAATAACTCATATGAAAAATCAGTTTAAGGGACAGAGTTTGCAAATGAACCTATAACTGAGAGCCTTTAAAATATTTTTATGTCCTGTTAGAGAGAATCATAAAAGCGGCACAAGGAATAAGGAAAATATCAATGACATTTTATACATTTTAAATTAGTCATAATGAGTACTGTATATTTTAACTTCTGTCTGCCATCCTTTACTTACTATAAATTTTCAGTGTCTTCCTTGGGCTCCTGTTTCACTGAGACACTTGAAGATTGTTTTAAAAAAAATGTTTTTAGACCAAAAGGTACTCAAAACCAAAAATAACTCAAGCGTCATATGTGTGCTCAATGACGTTCTGATTTTATGACTCAGATTTATTGGCTTCTAATTTGAGAGTCCCAGTGTGGGTCCTGACACCAACCCCCAAATATAAGCTTTTCCTCCGGGCTTCAGGTCTGGCTCTGCGATTCATTTTTAAACTATCTAATAAGAGGCAGGAAAGTATAGTGGTCAAGGTAACACACTTTACATTTATACATGAATTAAAACCCCAGGTCCACCATTCACTAGCCACTTTTATATTCTATAAGGATGAATAATAGCAGTAGTTGAAATAAAGGGAAAAGTGACAATTTATATACTTTATACAACTATGTAACCTGTATGACTCTGGGTTCTGATCTGTAAAATTGGACATTACTACTTTCAACAGTCTCTTTGGAAAATAAACCAGATTAAATTATTTAGCAAATATTTGTCCCACGTCATCCATCACAGCCAATACCTAATGATTCACCTTGCCTATACATGCAAACATGCATACATGCATAGAACATATATGTATATAAATATACATGGGCACAAACACCATTTTATACGATAGGTGTGTGTGCATCTATATCTACCTAGTTATAGATGGGTGTTATACAGAGTTAGACCAAAATTCTCGATGGTGCTTAAAAATATCCCTAATGAATGCCCCACTTACTGGACCTTACATGGGACACTTGGGGGATTTGTGGCTTCAAGTACATCTTAGCATCTGAAAACCTTGATTTATTCTATTAGTACAAACTGCAGAAGGCACCGCTTACCGTAATATCACTAATTAGCCATTTGGTATCTTCTTTTATGATTCAGACATGGTCATTTTCTCTCAGTTATATATATATACACATTATATATATATATATATAATGTGTATATATATAATGATCATATTATCAGGTGCTGGCCAATTCAAACTGTTTCCACCTGATGAATTGTGATGTCTCCTTTTAATGACCCCATTGTACTTCTAGTAATGATTTTGCTTTAAAGTCATTCTCATTTGATATTGACAAAACAAACAGCTCTCTTTTGGTGTTTGCCTGCTACACACACACACACACACACACACACACACTCATATTAATCCTTTTGCTTTTTACTTTTCTGTGCCCCTGTAGGAAGGGATACCTCTTACTAAAAACATGGGTAAATTTTGATCTTGTTATCCAATTTGGCCACCTCCGTCTTTTGATTTGGAAGTCTAATTCATTCATATTATTGCAATTACTGATCAATTTCACCTATATCCTTTTTTTCTCCGTCATGTTCTCTGATGTCACACTTTCTTGACTCCTACAACTTCTTCAGTTATGCTCCTTAAGTATACTTTTTTTCCATGTAAATACATTCACATTTAATTGAGATAATATTTACATTCCATAAAATGCATGGTGTGAGGTTTTTCAATTGTATATACCCCAGTGACCACCACCCCAAACAAAATATAGAATATTTTTATCACCCCAGCAAGTTCCCTTGTGCCATACTGCAGTCAATTGCCAAACTCCATAGATAAAAATGTTCCCATTTTTATCATCAGAATTTAGTATGGCCTCTGAAACTTGATATCAATGGGCATGATGTAACATGTACTCTTTGTTGGTCTGATTCTTTCAAGCAATATATTGTTTTTGAGTTTTATCCATGTTGTTGTATGAATCAGTTCCTCAATCGTTTCTATCCCTTAGTATTCCACATATGAATGTGGCACAAATTATATACCTATGCTTCTATATTTTGATGGACTGGTGAATGTATTCCATCTTTTAGCTAGTATAAATAAAATTGGTGTAAACACTCTTGTATAAGTCTTTGTGCCAGCATATTTTAATTTTCTTGGGGAAAAACCTAGGACTGGATTGGAATGGATGGGTTGAGGAGGGGGCAAATGAACGTTTAACTTCATAAGAAACTGCCTAATATAAGAAACTGCCTAATAGTTGTTCAAAGCAGCTGTACCATTAGAAAGTCCAACCAGCAATGTGTAAGAATTCCAGTTGATCTGCATATTTGCCTAATATTTGGTGCTCTTAGTTTTTACTTTTAATCATTCTAGTGGATAAAAAAAGGTGTCTCCCTGTGTTTTTGATTTATATTTGCCTCATGACTAAATATACTGAACACTTTCTAATGTGTTTATTGTCATATTTTTATCTTCTTTGGTGAAGTATCTTTTACGGTCTTTAGCTCATTTTCAATTGGGTTGTTTGTCTTTTTATAGTTGTCTTGTAGAAGTTCTATGAACGTTCTGGATACAGGGCGCCTGGGTGGCTCAGTCGGTTAAGCCTCTGACTCTTGGTTTCGGCTCAGGTCATGATCTCAGGGTCGTGAGATCGAGCCCCGCCTCTGGCTCTGCTCTGGGTGTGTGGAACCTGCTTGGGATTCTCTCTCTCCCTCTCCCACTGACCGTCCCCCTCCCAACTCCCACATGCTCTCTTTATCTAAAAAAAAAAAAAAAAGTTCTGGATACAGATTTTGGTCAGGTATGTGGTATAGCATATATTTCCAGCCTCCTATAAGGTGCCTTTTAAGGAGAAGAGGTGATTTTGAAAAAAAAATATCAATCTTGATTGTTCTATCTATTGAAGAAACCATTTCTAATCCAAGGTTGTGAATATAACCTCCTGTATTTTCTTCTAGAAGCTTTATGATTTGGAGTTCACATTTTGGCCTTACCTCATGTTCATTTTTGTGTATGCAACTAGATAGGAATTGTAGTTAATTTTTTACCCAATGTACATCCAGTTGCTTTAGGAATATTTGTTTAAAAGATGTGTCCTTCCTTCTCTGAAATTGATCAAAAATCAAATAAATAAATAATTTATTTATTATGGGTATCTCATTCAATTTTAGTTACCTACATGTCCATCCTTAAGACAAAACCACAGTACATTGATTATTGTAGCTTTATAAATCTGTAAATTAGGAGTATAGTTCCTCCAGCTTTATCTTCTACAAAATTGTTTGGGCTACCTAAGTCCTTTAAATGTACATATACATTTTTGAATAAGTTTGTCAATTTCCACGAGTCAGTCTTCCAGGACTTTGGGATCATGTTGAATCTATAGATCAATTTAGGATTAATTGACATCAATATTATTAATCTTTTCAAATAACTAGTATTTGACTTTGTTAATTTTCTGTGTAATTATTTTCTATATCATTGATTTCTGCTCTTATTTTGATGATTCTTTTCCTTTACTTTGAGTTCAATTTGATTTTCTTTCTTCAGGTTTCTTAATGAGGAAGCTTACATGATTGATTTTACATCTTTAATTTGTAATATAAAATTTAAAGTTATACATTTAAGGGTGCCTGGCTGGCTCACTTGGTGGAACATATGACTCTTGATCTTCGGGTTGTAAGCTCGAACCCCATGTTGAATGTAGAAATTACTTAAAAATATAAATCTTTTTTAAAAATGAAGTCATCAATTTAAATAAAAATAAATTAAATTAAATGAATTTTAAAAATGAAGTTATGTATTGTCCCCTAAGAACTACTTTTGTTGCATTCAATAAATTTTAATATATTGTGTTTTCTTTATTGTTCAATCCAAAATATTTTCTAATTTTTACTTGTGATTTATTTTTCGATTCATGAATTATGTCAAGGTGGATTGATAAATTTCCAAATACTTAGGCTTTTTTAAATTTCAAATATCCTATCACTATTAATTTCTAAGTCAATACCATTGTGGTCAGATGTTATAAACTAAACGATTTCAAGCCTTCAATATGTATTAAACATATTTTAGTACTCAGTCAACAGTTTGTTTTAATAAATGTTCCATGTGTATTTGTTAGGTATAGCATTCAATAGTGTTAACTAGATCATATTGGTTGATAATGTCTTTCAAGTCATCTACATTTTTACTGCAATTTTTTGGTCTGCCTGTTTAATACTGAATGAAAGTTCTTAAAATCAGAAAATAAGCTTTGCATTTATTTATTCCCCCATTTTATGTTTGCTAAATTTTCCCTCACATATATAGAGGTTTTAAAGTTGATTCAGTTTAGCTCTTCCATCTTGAAATGTATTTCATGTTTATCCCATTTCTTCCCTGCAAAGAAGTTGTATTTTTTTGTATTCCATTTTTCTTAGATATTAATATTTAGCTATATTTTGTGCTATCTTGGATGACTGCTCCAGCGATTATTTTATTTATCTTTAAGTAGTCATGCTCTACCTTCAAATAATAGTATACTATTTTAAAAACAATGTAAGAATCTTACAACTATAGCAACACCTGGGTGACTCAGTAGGTTAAGCATCTGCCTTCAACGCAGGTCATGCTCTCCGGGTCTTAGAATCGAGCCCCACAGTGGGGTCCCTGCTCCTCAGAGAATCTGCTTGTCCATCTCCCTCTGCCCCTAGCCCAGCTGGTGTTTCTCTCTCTCTCTCTCAAATAAATAAATAAAAAACTTAAAAAAAATCTTACAACTATATAATTCGATTTATCTTCCTCTCATCCTTCATTCACTTATTTTCTTCTGTTTTATTTTTCTATATGTTATAGGTCCCACAATACATTATTATTGTTTTTGCTTTAAGCAGACATTAGTCTTTTAAACCTATATATATATATGTTTACACATAGATGTACATATATATATAAAATGAAGTTTTGACCAAAAACATGCCTTTTATGTTTATCTAATACTCAACCTTTCTGATATTCTTCAATCTTTCCTGAGGAAGATCTCGAGTTCCATCTGCTGCTACAATTTTCCTCTAGCTAAAATAACTTATTTTAGCATACATACATAGCATTGAATTGTCTATGTTTCAAAGGCTCGAGATTTAATTTCAGATGAAAAATATTAAAATTCCTTTTGGGGAGAATTTCTGAATGTGGAATTGAAACATATAGCATGGGTTGCTAATTTTCCTTTAATTTGCCACATGAAAACTCAGAAAGAAATGCTCCATTTCACCATCACTTAGAACAACGAATATTAGTCAATGATATTGCAGACACCAGGATAAATGCCCACCTTGTGGGAATCACTTTGGCATTGGGAGAGGACCTAACTTATGGATGGCAAACACCTAACTCTCCATGGGGTCTCAGCTAGGCAGAATGGTTATCAAATGTGTCAGAGTATGTCTGGCTACTTGTTGGTTTATGCCCAGCAGAGACATATTTACAGAGGAAATTAGAGGCTTCCTGGGACATAATTTAATTGGAAGGAAGAAGACACTAGGTATAAACATCATTAACCAATAAGAAAACCGGTTCTCTTAATCTTTCCAAGAGGACAGATGGCGACTCTTGAGTCATGGATTTTTTTTTTTTTTTTATAAGTACATGTAGGAAAATCTCTTGGGAAGCTTATAAGAAATTGAGCAGTACGTGCTGACAAAAATATTACTGTGAGGGGAGCCTGGGTGGCCCAGTCAGCTAAGCAACCAACTCTTGATTTCAGCTCAGGTCATGATCTTAGGGTCTTGAGATCGAGCCCTGCTTCAGGCTCTGCACTCAGTGTGAGTCTGCTTGAGATTCTCTCTCTCCCCTTTTACCCTCCCCTGGTTTGTGTGCTTTTTCTCTCTCTCTCTGTCAAATAAATAAATAATCTTTAAAAAAAAAAAGAGAAAAAATAGTACTGTGAATGTGCTATTCATATTTATGAGATATTTGGATTATGTAAAGATAAAGACAAAAACCCTAAAAATTGATTGCTGGCTTTGGCTGAATCTACATGTAAACTTCTGAGTTCTAATAAAAATTTTGAAATTAGCTAAAAGGCAAATTATCAACTTGAGGATAATCAAAACAAAAAATTAATAACCATATACAAAAAGCTCTAGAAGAGAATGCCTTTATTAAAAAATATGTGAATGTTTAAAAAAGGTCCTTCACAAAAGGAAAGCACATGGAAAATAAACACATGAAGAGAATTTAATGTCTGGTATATAATATAATAATAAGATACACTATTTCCTTTGTAACAATAGGAAAACATTTTAATAATATCCAGTATTTAAAAAATATTAAAAATTGTGGTGCCTGGTTGGCTCAGTTGGTAGATCATGTAACTCTTGACCCCGGGGTCATGAGATCAAGCCCCACATTGGGCGTGGAGCCTACTTAAAAAAAAAAAGAAAAGAAAAAATAGCCAGTATTGCAAAAGTCCATTCATAGACATCTAAGAGGCTTTATTTATTTTATTTTTTTTAAAGATCTTATTTATTTATTTGACAGAGAGCGAGAGAGAGAGCATAAGCAGGGGCAGCGGCAGGCAGAGGGAGAAGCAGGCTTCCTGCTGAGCAGAGATCCTGATGTGGGGCTCGATCCCAGGACCCTGGGATCGTGACCTGACCCGAAAACAGACACATAACCAACTGAGTCCCCCAGGCACCCCAACATCTAAGAAGCTTTAAGAAGTTATGTTTTATTCACTGATGGGAATATATACAGCCATTCAAAATTATTTAGGAAAAATATAAAAGCATGGAAAACAAAATTTATATTGTTAAAGAAAAAGATACATTACAAAATACAGTGATCCCATTTTGTAAAAAAAAAAAACAAAAACAAAAAGTATGACTATATGAACCTCAAAAACTAAAAAGATGTATGTATGTCATCCTTATCAATATGGAACTTAAATTTCTGGGACTCTAATGAACAATAAAAACTTAATTTTATCAAGAGTTAGTGGAAAATAAAGGTTTTACTGAAAACAATAAAAAGCATTACACTTAAAGTATAAAAAGAATTTACTGCAAAATGAAAGAGATCTATAGCATTAAATATCTACTTTGCTAATTGTACTACTGATTGGCCTTCTTCAATCTCCCAGTGAAATATTATTTTTAGCACCTTTTATTGGGTAAAGACACTGTGTTCCACTAATTGTAAGCTACTCTGGTTTGAAATTTTTTAACCTTGATTAGCATTTTGTTGTGACACTGTGTTTTCCTTTTGTTTTGTTTTAACAGATATCAGCAACTGAAATTACCTCCTGAACTTTGTACAAAATCACATTTTTTGCATGTATCTTCCTTTGTTTTTATATCAGAGGAGTGCAGTTTAGAGAGATGTCATCATTCTGCACTTGTTTAAAGAGATTGAACTGATTTTTTACATGTAAATATGTTGTGGATTTTAAATTTTGGCATAATGATACAAAAGAGTGTCATCTTAAAACTTCAGTTGGCAAAGGATTATGACATCTCACAATATAAATGATGATTAGTTGGGCAGAATTGTAAATGATTTTTCCCTACTGTAATTGTATGTAATTTTCCACATTTCTACAATAACATTTCATAATCAGAAAAAATAATGAATGTTGTGTAAGAACACATATATAGACCTCTGGTTATTTGGGGATCTAGATCTAGAAATCCTATCAGGGGTGCTCTATCTGGCAGTAATTGGGTATGTTTTTTTTCCTGCATGAGCCAGAAGACACAGCATCTTAAAATGTGATTTGAGGGCAATAGGAAGAGATAAATTTAGGTCTTCTAGCCCTGAAAATATCATATTTGTCTGGTTTGACGAAGAAAAGTGTAATGTAATAATTTGAGAAGTCAATAGCAATAGCCCACATAGGTATGCTTAATTTTACAGTGCACTTAAAGCTTAGAAAAATTATTTAATCTGATGGTGGCACAAATAAAGTTTGATGTATGAGTATGCCAATTCCCATTGAGATTGCCATTTTAAGAAATAGGAATAAAAACCCAAAAGAAAAAAAGAAGAGGAAAAAGAAGCATACACCCTTTCTTCTGAAGCAAAATTGAATTTTCAGCATTTTGCAGTTTTGAATTTCACATGAAGATGACCTTAAAAACAGTGACCATTAAAACAGTTGTTAGAAAAGTGTATTATTTACACGGCATGCACTTTTGAAATAGAGGTTACAGGAATCACACAAGAAGCCATAATTGTACTGTGCAGTGTAACCTACTTTGAAAGGTGTAGAAAGCATAGCAAAAAAAAAAAAGTCCTTACATCACACTTGTCAAGAAACAGAAGTTTTATTACCAAGGAATTTCACTTTTGCTGCTTATTCTTAACACTAGCCCAGGTACTGAGAGGATTTGTTGATCTAATATAGATAGTGATGTCTTGGGTTTGTTCAGATTTATATGGACAGCATCTGGGGATCAGGAATTACATTTAAAATGTAATAAAATGTTCCTGTGCACTTTAACTTACAAATACTATACTTAAAAAAGTAAACATCAAATAATCTCGGGTATCTTTCAAGAAAATGTTGACATAGCTCAAGGAGCTCACACAGATATCTTTGAATCATTTCTAAGTAAACTTAATAAACTCATTTTCGTATTCTATTGCTGTACAATAAACTATCACACCTGGGAGAAGAAGAAATACCAAAGCATATGCTCTCATTTGCTCCAAAATATGTATTGTGTAGTATAAAAGATTATTTTTTTCAAACACTATCAGAAAAGTCATACTAAAAGTAAGCATGTATAAAGAACAATCTATTATGAAGAGACTACAATAAAAAATATCAGTAATCACACATGAAAAATAAAACCCACTCATTATTCTCCTAAAGCATTCATATCATGGTCAGAGTCATTATTAGACTCCATTACTCCAGGACAAGGACATGTTCAATTAAAAAATTTTTTTAAACCTTTGGATTGAAAACTTTCTTCCAAAGATGCTTTAATAACAAAACAAGTAATCCACTTAAATGGGATTAAAAAACAATTCAACTAAAAAAGAAAAAAAGAAAGCTTTATTTTTAAAAATCCTGCTTTACTTCTTCTTCTACATCTGGGAGAATGTTAACAAGAACCTCTTCCACCCCACCGAAATCCCTATCAGTTCATATTTCTGATGCATTTGGATTCACCACTAGACCTCTGTGAATGCACACTCAAGGAAGGAAGGTAGTGACATGAGCTGGGAAGAAGGCTGTAGCTTTGCAAGTTTCATGAAGTTGAAAATAGAGTTTTCTACTAGAACTGTTAAATGCAAGTAACTTTAACAAACTATATTTTGAAAGATGATATTTGGAGCCAGGATTTTAAAGATTTTATTTATTTGAGAGAAAATGAGAGATGGAGAGCACGAGAGGGAAGAGGGTCAGAGGGAGAAGCAGGGAGCCCAATGCAGGACTCGATCCCGGGACTCCAGGATCATGACCTGAGCCGAAGGCTGTTGCCCAACCAGCTGAGCCACCCAAGCGCCCTGGAGCCAGGATTTTAACCAATGGTACACAGCACAGTGAACAAATTAAAAAACAAAAGAGAAAAAAGAAAAAAGAAAACCCCTCCTTTGTAATATTTTGAGGATTTTATTCCAAATGTGCTTTTTCATCTTAAATCACATTAATAGAAGACTGTTCACTCCCAAAAAACTGTTTGTGGCATAGAAAGTTACTTTCTGACACCAAACTATAGACCACTATCCTCATTTTCAGCTAATTCCATTGACTAGGATTAAAACAAGCTTTGTCACAAAGCCTATAGATTGTTATTATTTTAAATATGTTATACATAATATATATTTATAAGATTACTGATTTATATAAGCTCTTCGATGCAAAAAAATGAGTTTGCTGAAGTTTATATATCCTTAGTTCTATTTTCTTTTAGTGGGACGAAAATAATCACAGGTTATTTTGTGTCAAGTTTTTATTTTTAACAATGTAATTTTAAAGTCAGTGTCTGTTCTTCCTGAAAAGACATTGAAGGATGTGAACTTTTGTGTGTAAGTGTATGTTGATGTGTGTGTGTGAGAGAGAGAGAGAGAGGGAACTCAAGCACAAGATGGAGGGAGAGAAAGAGAGAAGGAATTTTCTTAGATTTTCTTTAATATAAAAGCCTTTTTCCAAAGCAGCTCACAAAATTGTTTTTAATTTTGCCACCCTGGGACCAGGAAGCCATGAACATGGTGTATGGCTGAACTTTGTGTGACTTGGATTACAAAAACATTCAAGTAGCACATTTTTCAAGTAGGGTCTATCACCTTTGAACTGAGCACATTTCTTCTAATATTTTGAACCAAACATGGAGAATTTGGCAGCTAAGTTTTTCTCTTCAGAGCTCAACAAAATGAAGTAGCTGGTATCTCTTAATAGAAGCTGTAGGTCTCCATCTGTCACAAGTACTCTGATGACCCCAAAGAACCATTCTTATTTTGGAGCCCCTTTTGAAAACTCAAAAGGACATAAATAACTTCAATACGGTTAAGTATTTATTTAGAAAATATATCTTCCAAAGGCTCAGTAGGCAAATTGCCACTATAGGAGGGGAAGGAAACAATGTCACCTTTCATGGGCCATCAATTTTTGCTAGGCAGAAAGGAGTTTAATGCCTTCTGTTTATTTGTCCAGTTTTTATTGAGCTCCTACTATGTGCCAGGCACAATGCTGGGATCTTTTCAATACCCCAACCAGAGAAATCTGATGAATCCACTTGAAATTGACATTTATTCGGATATCAACATAAAGCAGTTTTATGGTAAATATCCAAAGGGTATAACAATATATAATTGACCAAAAATAAATTCAGTGATTCATTTTTGCATCACTGATTCATTCAAACTTTATTTATTCAAAGAATCTTGTGCCTTGAAACCAGCCTACCTTCCTAAGGTAAAGCAAGTGGTGCAATGCCTCTCTTTGCTGCTATTGCCAATGTTGTGGTCATGATTTTTGGTGGTTGTTGCCATCAACATAGACAAAATTTTTAAAAAATATCAGTCGGTTTATCATGTCCAAATCAGGCCAACATTTCAACCCATTATTGGTAGCCCAACACCAGCAGTCTACTCAATGATTTTAACTTTTAGCTTACCATTTATTTTGTTTGGGGCACCTGAGTGGCTCAGTCGGTTAAACATCTTCCTTCGGCTCAGGTCATAATCCCAGGGTCCTAGGATGGAGCCCTGCATCAGGCAACCTGCTCAGTGAGGAGTCTGCTTCTCCCTCTCCTGCTCCCCCTTCTTGTGCTTTCTCTCTCTCTCTCTCTGTCAAATAAATAAATAAATAAAATCTTTTAAAAAATTATTTTGTTTGCATAACATTTTTTTTTATTGTGTCCACCAATTTTTTTGCATGAAAAATCAGAGTAAACAAGATAATCACATTTGAGGTCAGTATTGTTATATTCTGGGTGCAATTGTTTATGAATATGTCTTAAGAGGAGATAGATAGCATTTTAGATAGTAAAGTAAATTTGTGTCCTCCCAAATAATTCAAGAAATTGCTGTTTTATGGATAGTTCTTTTTTTAGTCTTTAAAGAAATATACTTTCAGAAATGTTTGGTAGCTTTTGATCAGAACTCAAACTTTTCTTACACTATGAGTCCTAAATCACAAGATTTCTAGAATCTGGGTAATTCTCTTCATGCCCAGGGCCATATTGAGACTTTGCAATTATACTGAACTCTATTCAAATTCCAACTTTGTACCATATCAGATGTGTGACCATAAACATGCTTCTTAACCTTCCCAGTCTCAGCTTCCTCATCTGTAAGGTGGAGACAGAAATGCCTGCCTCCTGGTGTCGTAGTGAGAATTAAATGAGATAATTTCCATAAAGCAATGAGCAGGGTGCCCCTTCCATAAATGTTCTGCACCGGACAGGTGGGTAGTAATGGTCCTGATAGAACTAATGAATTTTGTTCTCAAAACTGTGAAAACTCTGTCATCAAATGACTTTAAGGTCAAAGTGATATTATTTTTTAATTACTTGAGTGTTTACCCCTATCCATGGTGAAATTCACTGTTGCTGGCCACCACTCAGTTATCCAAAGCTTAACAAGTAAGGGAATTGTACGTCCCTGATCACTAGAGGTTACGCCAGGCTCTGTGATTACTCCCGGCCAATGAAATACAAGTGAAAGCAACATGAGCCCCTTTGGAGCCATGACGTTTTCTGATCCTTCTTTTTTTTTTTTTTTAAGATTTTATTTATTTGACAGAGAGAGAGACACAGCAAGAGAAGGCACACAAGCAGGGGGAGAGGGAGAGGGAGAAGCAGGCTTCCTGCTGAGCAGGGAGCCCGATGCAGGGCTCGATCCCAGGACCCTGGGACCATGACCTGAGCTGAAGGCAGATGCTTAATGACTGAGCCACCCAGGCACCCCGACATTTTCTGATTCTTGATGCTGCACCCTTCATTTGCTGCTGCAGTGATTGTGAAGCCAGGGATGATGCTCAGGTGGCACAGACAAAGCAGCCTGAATGGCTGAGCCAGCAGCATGTGTAGGGAAACTGCCTAGAGATTTGTTTAGATGCCCCACTCAACTCTCAGTGAAAAATAAACTTTTGTTACTTGAACTTACTGATATCTTGAGATTGTTTGTTACCGCAGCATAATGTCGGCTGTGATCATAGGTAGGTAGACAGACAGAGATAGAGTCAGAAAACTACATAAAAATAGTTGGAAGCTGACCTTGATTTGTTAACATTTGTACTAATGTTTAGACTAAAAATAAATTAATTAAAAAAAAAGAACTTCCTTCCTTCCTCTCCTCCCTGCTTGTCCACCTACTCTGACCAGAAACCACTTGACTCCTTTAATAGGACAAATTCTGAGAATAAGCACATCTATAGTCGGGATGAATTTAGGGAGCTGAACAGCTGTGCAGATTCATTATCAGACCAATTTTATTTATTAATATATCTTAAAGATTTATTTATTTATTTTGGAGAGAGAGAAAGTGCATGAGTGGCAGGAGGGGCAAAGGGAGAGGGAGAAAGAACTTCAAGCAGACTCCCTGCTGAGCACAGAGCCCCACACGGGGCTTGATCCCAGTTCCCTGAGAGCATGACCTGAGCCAAAATCAAGAGTTGGCCACTTAACTGACTGAGCCACCTGTTATCAGGTCAATTTTAGAGTTGAGGTGTGTTGGAGATTTGATCTCAATAGACTTACTGATACAGTAGAATTTATCAGTAGATACATTTTAGAACTTACAAAAAATTGGAAATAAAGGGACTGGTAAGAAAAGACACTTAGTTGTACACCTGAAATTAATGTAATGTTGTCTGTCAACTGTACTCAAATAGAGAGAGAGAGAAGCTTAGTACTGAAGTGTCGTTTTGAAAGGTGTTTTATTTTCTTCTTAGCTTTGACCAAAACTTGTGATGCATTTATCAAATCCATAGGACTCTTGGACCCAACACTGAAGCTCAGTAACTTGACACAGTTATTAAATAATGTACTGGGGAGGGGGAGTGGGTGGCTGTCAGTTAACCATCTGACTCTTGATTTTGGCTCAGGTCATGATCTCAGTGTTGTGGGATCAGCCCCCCATTGGGAACTGCACTGGGCATGGAGCCTGCTTAAGATTCTCTCTCTCTCCCTCTCTCTCTCTCCCTCCCCTGCTCATGTGTGTGCACTCTCTCTAATAATAATAATAATAATAATAATAATAATAATGTATTCAGGGACTTGAAACAAAATCCAAAGTCCACATTCTTTCCATTATACCTCCACATCTTTACCTTAAAAGAAACATCAAGGTCTATTCGTGTTGTGGCAAATGGTAAGATTTCCTCTTTTTTATGGCTGAATAACATTCCACTGCATATGTACGTACCACAATTCGTTTATCCATTCATTTATTGATGTGACAACACGGGTGGACCTTGAGGTCATTATTTTAAGTAAAATAAGTCAGACAGAGTAAGACAAATACTATATGATCTCACTTATATGTAAAATTAAAAAAAAAACTCAGAAAAAGAGATCAGACTTGTGATTACCATACTGAGTGGAAGAGGAAAGAAGGAATTGGAAGAAGGTCAAAAGGTATAAACTTCCAGTTAGAATATAAGTAAGTACTAGGCGTATAATGTACAATGTAATGACTTTAGCTACCACTGCTCTATGATATATAGGGAAGTTGTTAAGAGAGTAAATCCTATGAGTTTCATCACAAGGAGAATTTTCTTTTCCCTTTTTGTTCTCTTTCTTTTATTTTTGTTGTATGTATACAAGATGATGGATGTTAGCTGAACCTAGCGTGGCAATTATTTCACAATATATGTAAATCAAACCAGTATCATGTATCCCTTAAACTGATACAGAGATCTATGTCAATTATTACTGAATAAAACTGGGGAAAAAAAGAAAAAGGCACATCATACAACACTTTCTCCTAAAAAGAACTGGGGCATTATACCGCATGGCTTCTACCTTACAAAGAGCGGATCATTGGCTTCATTTCCTCTCCTGATATTCTGGTTTTTTCTACAGCATTTCTCAGGTTGGATCCTTGCTTTTCCCTTTGTAGGACTCTTGGAACAGAAGTCTCTTATAAAACTGCAACTAGAACAGCCATTTTTTGTCAGGCTTTTAGATTTCAGTGCCCTGTATACTTTTCCACAGATCTCTCAATTGTAGACTTTCAAACCTTGCATATTTCTTCACCTTAGGATTTCCTTGAATTGCCCAGTGCCAGATTTCTGCTGAATTATCACATATTTAATGTTACCTTACTCTATCATCTGGCAGAGAAACTTCCTGATGTGCTCCAGCCTCTTATTCTCAGAATAGAGGAGTGAAATTGAATGTAAAAGAAGGAACTGTTTTGTGGTATCTGCTCAAGCCATATAGAGATGAAAAGGTAATATCACTGTAGAACTAACCCTAAGTTTGTAAAATCATATTTAAAAATGTTCCATCTATATCTATTTCTGCTAATACAAATGGGAATCAAAATGTGTCAACAACTTAACCAGATTAACAGAATTGGTTAAAGATTTGAAATGGAAATGTCTTTTTAAAAATAATATAAATGTGATGCCACATGGAGTGCTAACCAAATAGACTTTGAAACAAGCACTAATTTCAGAAAAAATGAACTAAAACATACAAGCAAATGACAGAAATAACACTAAGGAAAACAAACCCATTACAGAAATTAATTTGGAAAAAAGACAATTCCAAGAGCAATTTAAAAATGCATTTGTTGGGATGCCTGCATGGCTCAGTCAGTTAAGCATTTATCTTCAGCTCAGGTCCTGAGATCGAGTCCGACATTAGGCTTCTTGCTCAGCCTGCTTCTCCCTCTGCCTCCCACTCCCCCTGCTCGTGCTGTCTCTCTCTCTCTGACAAATAAATAGATAAAATCTTTAAGAAAAAAAAGCACTTGTTCCCCCAGTAATTTGATATGCACATCCATGTGGACAGCCTGAGACACAGTCCCATCTCATTGGTGGAATCTCTCCGAATTAAATCAATGTCCTAAGCCAGCATGTCTTCAGAAACTAATGAGCTGAAGGTTCTCTTTATAGTAACTAAATAGGCAGCTCCCTTATTTCTAGCATATCTCCCAATATGATGTTGTAGCAGACACTGTGGGCTGACCAAACCCTGATTCTGAACCCCATTCTCCCCAGTCACTTTCCAGTTTCAGATGGCCACAATGCGCAGCATCAGCCAATGAAGTGTAGCCGAAATGCACTCTATGCCCAGAAAACTGTTGCTTGCTGAGTGTAAGGACCGCCACTGCTCACTCCTCTTTCCTGCCATAATCTAGACATGACAGCTACAGTTCTGGTCATCATCAGCACAGATTAGGGGAATAGCAATGACCTCAGTATTGGAATCATTGAAAGGCTAAGCCATTGGCATTATTCATGCAAGAGAAAAAACATCCCTAATTTGTAAGCCACTGCAGACATATTTTCTGTTACTTCAGCCAAGAAGTACAAGTGTCTTAACACGCTTGAACTCCCTCTAACAACATTTTTGCGAAATTCCCCAATAATCTACCATTTTGTCCAATAACTTACTGATAGATTACTTGATTTGATAGATTACTTGACTTGTGTGAAAATTTGACTGATTCTGAGGCACCTGTCATTTCAACAATCCCTATATCTGATCATGCTACTATAGTTACTGCTGAGTATAAATTTCTTCCAGTTCCGATGTCAAAGTCTGCTATGTTGACTAGAGAATACCACTGGCCAACATTCAATCCAATTAACAAGGCAGTTACTAAATTGGAAGCTGCCTGATGATATTATCCTAAGTTAAGATTTGCAAAGACTGTTTCCAAAACTTAAGATCCTTGAGAATAGGTCTCCAATCACGCACATGCACACACATGCACACACACCAAAACAAACAAACAAAAAAAAAAACAACTCTCCTGGAATATGGTGGAAAGAAAGAGACTGAAAACCCTCACTCATGTAGCTTTGTTTCGGACTTCCACATTATTGTCTATTAGATGTATGGAAAATAACTTTTGCCATATTCAAGACTTCAGACATTTCCTCTATCTTCCACAGTATAGTTATTTTGTTGATGGAAATGATGGGCTGGTATTATCAATTCAGATCAGGGCAGAAAAATGATAAGGTGCATATCAAAAGTGGAGGTGAAAAACTACTCTACAGATCCATGATGGAAAAAGAGTCACGGAGCACTAATGTTTCAAGCAGAATTTTGAGCTATGAACTAAGTATTAAATGAAAACACAGGTGATTCAAATTAACCAGGTAAGACTATGTATGTCTGTAATGTATGTATGATATATATGATATATATGTATGTGAACATATGTATGCATATATGTACATATATTATAAAGAGATTGTGGTAGGTATACTTATATATATGAAAAACTAACAAAATTCCATCTTAGGCACAAAATTCTATAGAATTTCATTGAATCATGATTTATATGCATTTATGGCATTCCCCCCCCTTTTTTTCTCTTGTGAGCCAAGACAAGGCCAAACACTTATAATTCCCCACATTGGCCTCACTTGTGTAAGACGTCAACTAATAGGAAATATTGTCTCAACCAACAGAAAAATCACAAAGTCCTAACACTCTGATGATGGGATTCTATTACTCTTGAATCATGTGCATTAATAGAATATGGCTTTCACATATCTGGAGGTAGCTTGGAATAGAGTATATCTGTATTCGGTGTTTCTTCAATATATATTACCATGTAAAATTCAGTCCTACTCTTTGGTCATTAGTTTGTCACCTGTGAAATTAGGGTGTTAGGCTAGATGACGCGTAAGGGCACTTCCACACCTAAAATTCTGAGCCTTTTTCTTTATCTACTTTTTAATTTGTCCTTTTAATTTTTTATTGTCATTCCAATTTGGGGGATAGGGCAAGGGATTCCAGGGTACAAATTAGATCATTTCTATCCCTCCCCCCCTTTATCCATTACAAGCATGAATAGCAAAGTATATGCTGTCTATAGGATTTAGTAAATGCATTAAAATAGTACAGATCTTGGGGCGCCTGGGTGGCTCAGTTGGTTGGGCAACTGCCTTCGGCTCAGGTCATGATCCTAGAGTCCTGGGATCGAGTCCCACATCAGGCTCCCTGCTTGGCAGGGAGTCTGCTTCTCCCTCTGACCCTCCCCCCCTCATGCTCTCTCTCTATCTCATTCTCTCTCTCAAATAAATAAATAAATAATATTTTTAAAAAATAAAATAGTACAGATCTCTATGTGCTTTGAGGTTTTTGTTTGTTTGTTTTTTGTTGGTTTGTTTTTACTATTCTTAAGTATTATTACATTGTTAGGGATGTTAGGTTTCCTTTCTTATTCTCCAGATAGTTCTTCTAAAATTACATTTTAGTGTGTGCACACATAGCACTACTAAAATCAGGAAAATTAAAATTTAAAAAGAATGCAGAAAGTTATGCTACTCTAAGAAAAAGTTTCCTTGGTATGTTCTTTTTTTTTTTTTTTTCAGGTGAATCTTTTTTTTTTATTTTTTTATTGTTATGTTAATCACCATATATTACATCATTAGTTTTTGATGCAGTGTTCCATGATTCATTGTTTGTTCATAACACCCAGTGCACCATGCAAAACGTGCCCTCCTCAATACCCGTATGTTCTTTTCTGTGCTTGCCCATTTATATGCAGGCATGCATTTGCTGTTGTAATCATTTTGTAGGTATGATTTTTGTTTTCTTCATTTTTTATTTAACTTCCATGATAGCCATTTTCTCGTATTGTTATGCATTTTCTCATTTCTCTTTAGGGCAAGTTCCACTACTTAGAATTACTTTCCAGATCTGTAAATATCCTTATATGGTAGCAGTTACATTTTCTCCTTTTTCCCCCCATGTTCTTTCCATCATTTTCTATATGTTGCCTTATCTAAAGTGAGGTAGTTATTCCAATAATAGATCAATCAATAGGAATTTTAAACCTGTTCCAATTTTGCTAGGCTGTACCTAATTTGCAGATACACATTTGAAAAGGGATAGGAAAAACTAAAGTAGGTACAGATGGAAACAATAAAAATGATTAAAGGATGGTAAAATGGGACCTCTAAGGAAAGATAAAAAGAGATTATTTGTTCTTCAGAAAAGAAAACCAAAACTGAAAGGTAGGTTTATAAGGTTCTTAAAGAACGGACAGAATTATCAAAGAGCGAATATTTCTAGTTGTTTCTTCTGTTTGGAATAGAACATGGACAAATGGTTTTAAACTGTGATTAGAGTGGGCATGCAGATTCTATGATGGCCTAAAGCTCTGGGCTACAGCCACAAGAAACAGTCAGCAAGAAAACATGTGAAAGATATGAAATACTCAGGTGTTTCGCACTCTACTAAAGAGTGCTGTGTCTTGCCTTATGTTGATTATTCGTAGTTCCATTCTGCCTTTCTTCAGGATGCTGTTTATTTTCCAAAGTGTCTAATGTCCATTCTCAGTAATTATAACCTCTGATGAATGTATTAATGTTGACCCCCAATGCTGTTATGAAATATTCTTCTCACAATAAATAACAAGCTAGTTCTCCAAAACAGATTTGGTCTTCAATCTCTATTCCTCCCTGGATGCCTGGGTGCCTTTGAATGCCAAGATCCCAAGAACAAAGGATTCTACCTAATCATATTCTACCCCATACCTCCATCTCACTTCTATTTTGTCTAGTCTGGTCAGTGTATGCAGTCAGCTGCTTAGATGTAATTCCACTAATAAATTTTTCCTGGAGATTTTATGTTACAAAAAAATATGTCAACTAGGTAATTTTCCCACGTGGTGTAATATTTTTCAACGTATTTTTATGAAAATTTTTTCTCAAAGATCATTTCTTGTTTGTTGTAGTTTAATTCCAAACCAAAGATCCTTAATGTTATCCACAGCTACCTAGCCACGGGGAAAACAATCTTTTTGACAGAGACCTGTTATTTCTCCTTATTAGTGGGTCAAAGATTGTTCATTTATGCACTACAATTCCTTAAATTCTTAAAGCAACAAGAATGCCACCATTTTGGAGAGGTTCCATTTTATAACTGTTTACCATGGGGACTCTGGACTCAGACTCCATGGGTTCAGATCCTGGTGGGAACACTTGACTGGCTTGATGGTCTTAAGAATGTTCTTTGTGTTACTTAGTTTCTTTCACTGTCAAATTTAATTCATAGTAAGAACTCATTTCACATTGTCATGGCTTTAGGATGATAAGCCACCATCCCAAGCTCCCATAAGCTTTCTAAGCAATATTCTCTATTCTTACCACCTCCACCCCCTCAATATAAGATTTTCTTTCCAGTATCCATTACAGTTTTTCAGGTTTACCTTATTTCTTCTCTCTTCTCCTTCATAGTGCTATCAACCACCCCATCCACCCCTGACCTCAAGAAGTTCAGATTCTTCTCTGGTGTGATGCAGAACTATTTCATCAAATATTTAGCCAAATGTCATCTCACTACACTTCTCTCCCTTGGAGAATTTCAGTGCTAGATGTTAAAATAATAATGCTGTCCCTACCTCATGACTCTAAGTTTGAGTCCAAGTTCAGCCACTCTGTGGCTCTGTGGCTTTGCCCACACACCTTTCCTCCCTAGACATTAGTCTCCTGACTGGAAAGGCTAACACTCAGACATCCAAGGTTTGAAATAGGGTGAATGCATGTAAAGTGCCCAGCAGAATATCTGGCAATGGAATATCCATAAGAAAGTTTCAGCCATCTTATTCCTGAGTTCACTGAGGAAATATAATAAATTAAGTATGTAAAAGAATTCTATCAACTGCAAAGCCCTAATTGTTACTAATATCATCTTAACCATAAATGGAACGTACCCCATTTCCTGCTTTCATCTCTGTGCTTCTGTGCAAGTAATGTAAGAATTGTTGTGAACTTTGTGTCAATTTTCATGCTCCAAATGGATTTGCCAAAGAGAATTTGAGACGCTTCTGTTTTGCAGAGTCCCAGGTTAGCCTTTGGAAAAGGAGCTTTGACATACCTGAGTTCTCTTACAGACGTAATCAAGCTCTGCATAAAGGATCAGTTAGGAAATTCAAACAGACTGGAACCACCTGCCAAAACAAAGTGCAAAACACGCCTTTTTCTTTTCTTCGTCAGTTAATTAATAACTCAGTAAATGTTGTGACTAACCTAACTTGGACTTCTGGAAGTGCTAGGTTTCTGTCCCTAAACTGGTATCTTTACTAGCTTTGAGATGATTGTAAATTATCAAATCGGAAACAGGGACCAATGAAGAGGGTTTGCTCTGTCATGCTACCTTCCAATATTAAAGATGAAATAGTTAGGAGGGAGTGAGTTATGTGAATGGGATTTAGAGGTGGATTTTAATGGCATTAGGCTAGGTCTACGAGGCATGTTGCTAACTTCTTTGAGAGGAAACAAAAGGAAAAAAAAGTTGCTTGATATAAATTCCTTTTAAATAGGCTTGGTTTGGCTGTGATCGAGAAAATAAAAAAATGTACCAGCAAGTGAAAAATAAACCAAGGAAACTGTATTTTAAAGGAAAATTTCCTCTTGCAAGGTATGTTTGTACGGTCAGGTTAAAATTAACATTTATCAAGAGCCTATCAGGAGCTAAAAGGTTTTGTTAATGATTTCTGGCATAAATGTAAAAAGACACCTGTGAAATAGACATTGTTATTTTCAGGTTACAGAGCATCAGCTGAAGCTCTGATAGGGAGACAAAACAAAGAACAAAATTAACAACCAATCCCCTTTATATGATGGGTGGTCTGGGATTATTTAGCCAATTTCTCCTCAAACTTAGCTCATTGGGCTCCAGTCACAACCGTGTTCTTAACTGTGATTATCAACAGTCTCAAGAAATGTTTGCAAAAGTACTACCCAACAGTATGGAGCAAACAATTCTACTCGTATGATTGAGCTCTCTGTAGATACAAGATACTCTTCCTAATTCTTTATATGCATCTCATTAAATTGGCTTATTTACTGGACTGTTTATCAAGTGGTCCAAAGTATACAGTAATGTAGAGTAGCATACTATACATTATATACTGTATAGTAGGCATTTATATATTACATAATATGGTAGGTATAGTAGGTGATTAGCAACTTTTATTGAATCATGATGTATAGCGTTTAAAATTTCATCTGTCTTCTTTATAGCTACATTTAAAAATATATATTTTGATAAATTTTGATAAATTAAAAAATCTTACAACAGAGGGAAAACATGCAATCCTGACTCCAGCAAACACTACTTTAATTTTCTTGTATAAACTTCAAACTGTATTTCACAAATGTGTGTCTGGTTTCTAAAGATTTATTTATTTATTTTGAGAGAGAGACAGAGAGAGAGTAGGGTAGGGGGAGGGGCAGGGGGAGAGAATGTTTCAAGCAGGCTCGGGGCTGAGCGAGGAGCCTGATGCAGGGATCTAACCCACAACCCATGAGATTGTGACCTGAGCCAAAACCAAGAGTTGCTGGTACCTTTTTTGATTTTTCTCAATCACAGCCAAACCAAGCCTATTTAAAAGGAATTTATATCAAGTATCATTTTTCTTCCTCTTGTTTCCCTCAAAGAAGTTAACAACATGCCTTGTAGACCTAGCCTCATGCCATTAAAATCTACCTGTAAGTCCTATGCACATAACTCCCTCCCTCCCAAATATTTTTCTTTAATACTGGAAGGTAGCATGGCAGAACAAACCCCCTTCACTGATCCCTGTTTCCTATTTGATAATTTGGACTTCCTTTATTTTTAGTTCCTTTCTTTTATTTTAGCAATATCCCTTATATAATAGCATAAAATTCAATATTGTTCTTTGACTGGAAATATCAAGTGTTTGTCATTTAATGGGAAAGATGAAGGCAGTCATATTTGTCAAACTCCATTTGTTCTTATCATAACCTATTACACTTTCTGATCTTATTTCTTTTCTCTTCACTTTTTCATGTTCCCCCAATTAGTTGTTCAGGGTTGTGTCCTTTTTCTTTTTCTTTTCTTTTCTTTTTTTTTTTTTTTTTGTGCTGGCCATTATGATTGCCCAATCTCCATTTGAACCTATTTTTCTCCAATTATGCATGTCAAGATTGATAGAGTACATATTCAGAAATTTAGCATTCTTTTACAGCTTTTATCCCATCCCCCTCCCCAATTAGTTGCATAACCTGGGAGCCTACCCATATTATAATTAATAAATCATTACTTTTACACGATTATACTTATGTTTTTTATGTTGTCCCACATAGGTGTTTGTTCAGTCCAAACCATTAAATATCTCAAGTATCTCATTGTGATCAGCTTTATTTTGATTCGCTTCTGGGTCAGCAGAGCTATGTCTCAAGTCTCCTCCTTCAGGTCTGCTGAATTCATCAGGTCAATACCCTTCTTGCATTTGCATTACCCTTTTATAAATAAAGGTTGTTTTTTTTTCTTGAGTTGCTCACTGTTTTTCCGTTCTCAGGTGTCTGCTTCTCATTGTCCTCTGCCTCACAAACTACATTCACCTTGAGTCCAGAAATCTCGTTTCCTTGTTTTCCCACAAGGATGCAGCATTTCCTCTGTAAGTGTCTTGCTTTCCCATGGGAGAGATGGTGGGCTTCAGCTCTGACTCTCCTAAGTGCTTCTCCTGGTATCCTGTGCCCTTCACCTACAGAAACTCTTCAAAAGTCCTGTTATGGACATGTCTGATCCCTGACTTGGAGTACTTGCTATCTGCTTTCTTTATAGTTTGTTGATCATTTCCGTGTAGGGTTGCCAAATAGAATGCAAGACACCCAGCTAATTTGCATTTCAGAGAAACAACAAGCAAGTTTTGGGCATAAAAATTGTCCCATCCTCTTTTCATTGCTGTTCTTGTGGTTGTTTTGCTCAGTCTGGCCATCTAACTTCCAACAGAAATCTGAGTGAGAGCTGTGGAATTAGGAACTGGGCCATCCACTCAGAAGCCTCCCATTTTCCTCTCTTTGTTCCCTCTCTTTTATTTCTTCTTTAATTTGCTTACTTCATTTTGGGTTTAATATTTAGCTCGTAAGAAATGACAGAAGTCATATGCTTCCACAGGCTCCTTACTAATGAGTCCATTGGCTCATTCTTAAATCAAAGTCAAACTCCACTTCTTCCCAACTGAGAGGCTACTGTGCTAGGTGCTGGTAGAGAACAGCAACCGAGATTTCTTCCTAATGATGCCATGATTGCCCGTAGGTCCCAGAGTTCTTTCTTTTTCTTCTAGCAAACTCTGAAAACGTAACTTTGCAAAGATCTGACATCATTAAAGGGGACATACTACAATCCAAAGTTGAAAGTGTGAGCTACTTCAAGCTAGGAGGGCACACACTGCTACACAGATTTTGTTGTGGGTTTCTCCAAATTTGTTAGTAGCCTGGGGAGCACTTGTGGTTTTTCTGCAGTGCCCTGATACACCTTGTGTACAACTGGGGAGGCTCACCTCTTAACGTGGTTGGACATTAATTTTGCCAGACTTGGGGGTTTAAAATGGTATAACATTGTTTATTTTATAGTTCTCAAATTATTAAGGAAATTGAACATCTTTCAAGTGTTTATTGGGCAAACTGTTCATTTTCTTTGTACATTTTTTGGAAATTTGTTTTTCTTTTCTCTTTTTTTTCTTAATAGGAGTTCTTTATATACTTGAAAAACTAATCCCTGTACATTACATATGAACAAATATATTTTCTCAGTCAGGTCTGTGTCTTCACTAGTTTATTGGATCTTTGTTTACTAACACTATTTGAGTAGAATTCGGCCTAACATCAATTTTAGAATTTGAATATTCGATGGACTTACCTACTTTAAACTTCTCATTTCATGGAAGAGAAAACTGAAGGTGATAAAATATGTATCTAAAATTATCCTACTGGTTAGTGGTACAAAGAAAATTGGAAACTGGGTCTCTTGATTTCTGGGCTAATGATTTGCAATTATACCAGCATATTCTCCACTGGGCTCTGGTTAAAAGTGTCTTCTTAGAGGAAAGGAGAGAAAAGAAATAAAGACACACACACACACTCAGAACCACCACTCATTCACTGTGTCTTGAATTATTCATATACTGATTTTTTTTTCAACAAAGGTTACACTTAGGTGTAAAGTACCTTTTGAGAGACCTCCTTTCTCCTGCCTTTGCTTTCTGTTAGGCTTCATTTGATAGCCATGAACTGTGGATAAAGAATAAATATGGCTTTCCTGTACCCTAGGACTCTCCTCTGCCTTATTTATGTCTGACCTGGTATAGCACACTGCTGACCTTGGAAAGTTTAATTGAGGCTAGAATTATATGGCACAGCTTGAGGCCACCTGAATTTAGAGGGTGTGACATACACAAAGACACACAGACACACATTGACAATGTAATGGCCTGATGAATTCAGTGTGTGTGTGTGTGTGTGTGTGTGTGTGTGTGTGTGTGTGTGTGTCTGTTCAGCTTTACTGAAATGGCCACAGAGAAATAGCCTATGTAGTTTTTAACTAGGCTGAAGTTGCATGAAATCAAATATACCTACATTCCTCTATAATTAAAACATAGAGTTTATTCATTAAATAAATGCAGGATTTCTTAAATATGGAAGCTATTATGATTAAGAAAAGCAATAATCAGTTGTAACTAATTCAAGGCATAATTGTTCTGTGAAATATTTCTTAAATATGTTATGATAGTTCAAGTGTTTGATAAATGCTGACCTTTCCACTGTCATTAAGATAATTTAATAACATAAAAGCAAGCAAAAATTCTGCTAATTGATTTGTTTTAGATAACCATTTAAATTATTAAAGCTTTCTTAAATGGTCAATTATGGAAAAATATGGTCTACTATATTTAGTAAGATTATAACCAAGATTTTAGATATGATTTGTACATGAAACCAAAGACATTACTATTGAAAAGAAAAATAAATTCAATTTTTATTTATTAATTAACTCAATTTAAAAGCAATTGCACATCTAACTATATATTCCCCAATTATCATTTTATTACATGGTAGATTCTGAACTATTTTACTATGAATGCCATTGTAGGTAAATCTAAAAATTAGACATGTTTATTCATGGTACTTTTATCTAATTAAACAAATAATTATATCATTATTTTCAGAGGTATTGCTACATATCTTGGGTAATTAATTAACAGCATGCTAAAACCCAAATGTATTTGAGAAACTATTTCCATTTTGAAGAAGTATAAAATCTATTTTTTTGTTTCGTTCAGCACAACTAAAATTATTCCCAAAAGTTCTCTTTAAGTAATCACAAAATAAGATTAAATGGATCAGTACGTGATATTTTCATATATATGTGTGTGTACGTGTGTGTCATTGTGTGTGTGTGTGTGTGTGTGTGTGTGTGTGTATAAAAGGCCTCTGGAGAATACGCCTTTATTTTTTTTTAAGATTTTATTTTTAAAGTAATCTCCACACCCAACATGGGGCTCGAACTTATAACCCTGAGATCAAGAGTCACATGCTCTACCAACTGAGCCAGCCAGGCACCCTGTGAACATGCCTTTTAATAACTAAAAATCTAAGAAAAAAATTGTCTGTCTTTTATTTATTTTTTTGGCACAGAGAATCTCATAGATGTGAGCAGTGCTCAGAATTTGAGAAACACAAAAGAAGAACTCAGGCTTGCCCATAGGGCATTCTAGATTCACGCACATAGAAGCTGGACAGATAATTACACCCATATGCACCCATATAAACTCTCCCACAAATGAGTTTCATAGCTGTAAGTGAAACTCAATATGTCACCAAGTCACAGCTTACAGTTTCATTAATCAAAACATTAAATAAAATTATTTTAAAATTAATTCTCTGAGTGACACAGAATTTTCTTTAGTTAAAAAATTATCCCTCTTGTAAATATATGAATATATAAAACATGTCAATACTTGTTAAAATTCAAAATCATTGGTTAAAAACATTAATCACAGAAAGAATAAGGTCTTACATCCATATTCTGCTATGAGTCTTAGCTTTTATTGATTTTGTTTTGCTAGGAGGCCTAGCCAAATTATATTGTCCTAACAATTATATTCTAATTAAAAAATCTGAATTGACAAATAAAAATAATAAGTATGATTATCAGCATTTACATTGCATGTGTGCCAGACACGATTCTAAACACCTCACACATAGCAATTCATTTAATCATAGTTACTCATTAATCAAATATTCTTGCATGTGGTAGGAAGGAAATTTATTTGGCTACTCAGAGATAAAGTTGAAGCAGATTTTTCACATAAATAGTAGGAAACATGAAGAACAAGGTGTTCAGCCTTTATCCAACCTCACATTAATTACTTATTCTGGGTCATAGCACAAAAGCCACAAAGATTTATGTGAATTCCATTTTTAAATGAATGGAAAGGTTCTTTTGATACCAAATCTTAAAGTGTTTTCAGTAAGGGGACTAGATAGTTTTTCAAGAGGCCAAAAAAAGAAAAGAAACAAAAAGTGACCAGCGTTAGATTTTCTCACTGTAAGGATTCTCTGAGCATCTTAATAATTAATTTGGGGACATTTGATCTTCATCTCCACCCACGCCTGGGTTCCTCAACACATTCTGAATACCAAAAGCATTGTAGGCCCAGAAAGTTTACAATCCCATAATATAAAATGGCAGAAGACTCAAAACTTGAATTATTTTTTTTAGTATGTATTGGATTATGACATTGTAAGTGTCACAACTGTCCAAACAATAGATTCTGGTTTTGTTTGTTAACAGTTATGCTCATTCATACTTTGATACGCACAACTATTAGTAAAATGCAGCCTATTTATGGCACCGAATTTACCATGCCTAGGAAGGATTGTTGCCAGATTCAATAGAAATTATTACTGAAAGTTGATAATGTTCATCCCCTTTCCCACTAAAGTGACAGGGACCTTAGTATAAAGAGTTATATATGGCTAGGGCTATTCTTTTTCAACCCATCAAGATACATAGATATTCTGCTCTGACATTATCTGTAAATAAATGCTTTAAAACATAAATTCAATAGGATAAAAAGTATGTATAGGCATATGAAAAAAGAACAAAAGATTGAATCAAATAAAATGGTGTGAATATCTACCATCCAAATAAGATGATCTTTTCCTTTCATGGACTATCCCAAGACAGATATAAACTGAGTGTGTGGGATGCTAGGGCTGACAGATGTGCCATATTATTCAGGGAGACGTTTTATGACTTAGAGTTATTGCCCTCAAGAGATGGACGCAGACACCCTAGACCACTTCTCCTGAGACCACAGACCACACTCAAGTTAGAGCCCCCAGAGGCGTGTCATCCTGAAGAACCTACTAGAGTTTCTTTTTGTCCAGTCTCAGTCAAGGAGATCTCAATCCCCTTTCCTTCCCTGAGGTCAACAGGGCCCAAGGCACTGAGTTGATCTAGATGAGTCAATGTCAACTCACTTATGGTGGGGGATTCACTTTAGTCAGACCTGTCTGCTTTAGGTCAATGCACATTCCACTGTGGAACATGAAATGTCAGTAAATATCCATTACTCACAGAATTTTGGACCCTTCAAGAATTATATACACTTAAAGTAATAAGATAAAAAACACTGTGATTTTTCCATAAAGAGTAGCATAAGCAAAGTTCCCATCACTGTTTTTGTTTTGTTTTGTTTTGTTTTGTTTTGTTTTGTTTTGTTTTGTTTCGTTTTCTTTTTAATCTGTGTTTTGATTCCCGGTGATTTCTACTGTGTCATTTCTGTTTTTACCACTAGGCTTCCATGCAGGTTTAGGGGATGACTTCCTTCCGTGTGTAAATATAGTCTATTCAAATGACAAACTTTACAGAAAAGACTCATGAGGCATCATTCTGAAGCAATCATATCTTTAACATGACTCCTGCAAAGTTTATTTTTGCAACTCTGAACACAATCCCAGCATTGATGAAGATTCTATACATTTTTGATGAGTAATATAGGAACAAAAGTACTAGGCCTGGAAAGAAATACTTTTAGATTTCTTATTTATTACATTTTTAATAGAAATTCGGGGAAAGCCTTATCTGCTGTCATTTGGTTTAAATTCCACAGTACTTTTTTGTATTTGACCAAATTCCCTTATCTCTTATTTCCTTGTATTCTGCTGTGCCAGCCTCCTAGCAGTTGATATACTTATCTGTGGTTTTATAATAAAATTTTAGCTTCTACTGAGGGAAAAGAGAAAAAAAGTAGGAAGGAAAGGAAAAACTGCTCCTTAGATACTTAAATAAGGCAACTGGTAAGCTGCCTGCGTCCATTATATGACTTTGAAATGGTGGCCTGTTCTTGGCATATTTGGGAAGCTTTGGGGGTTAGTTCCATGCATTCAATTTAGAGGTATACACTATGCCTAGTGTCACAGCCTCTGATTTCTTTTATAGCAGGAGATGGATATCGTGTACAAGGTATAAAAAAAGGGAAGAAAAAAACATGTAGACACCAAAACACACACACTCATACATACACACACACAGATGCCAAAACAGAAATAAAAAGAGGAGAGAAGTGATGTGTTCCTAAGGGTACCTCCTTGTTCTTTTATTTCAGTCCAAAACAAGCCATTATCTGTTTCAAAATTGAAGAAAAACCTGGATCGTGCTGGGCATGTCTTCATAATTTAAAATTAAGTGTCTTGTGTATTTGAATCCCAATTCAAAAGTTAAGGAAAATCCAGGGGGGCCTGAGTGGCTCAGTGGGGTGAACATTTGATTCTTGGTTTTGGCTCAGGTCACGATCTCAAGGTCATGGGATCAAGTCCCATGTCAGGCTCTGTGCTCAGTCAGGAGTCTGCTTGAGGATTCTCTCTCTCCCTCTTCCACTGCCCCTCTCTACCCCTGCTCGTGTGCTCATTCTCTCTCTCTCTCAAATAAATAAATCTTAAAAAAAAAAGTTAAGGAAAATCCAATATCAAGTTACATCAGAATGTGAGTTGGAAATCCAAACTATCTGAAGTCATGATGGAGTGTGGATTCTAAAATTTCACAGTTCTCATGCAGGGAGATGAGATCCAAACCCATAAACAAATAAATGAATATGCTAGTTGAAGTGGCTGGACAATGACATTCTTTTTCAGAGGGTTTGGGAAGGCTCGTGCTTTTGTGCTGGTTATTGGTCTAGTAAGATCCAATTTGACTAGGAGTTGCGAAGCACCTACTATGTGCCAGAGCCTCCTCTGTGCACTGGCTCTTGCGGAGATGAATAAGATATAATGCTGATCTATAATTTAGAATCTTGTCATCACATGGTGCATATCAACTCCCCTGACCACTGAACCTCACTTACCCCACCTGTAAAATGGAGACCCTACTACTTATCCTCTTTGAAGGCAGGAAAGAGAACGACGTGATATTTTGGAGGTCTTGCAGTTATATGTAACTTTACGACTTGAATCATTTTGCTGGTTCTACGGACCCAAATAATGTTCTATGAAAATATGGACTCCAACTGAATCTCCTTGAAGAAACAACTCAGCTTTCCCGGAAGCGAAGCTGGACTTCCATGATGGTACTGAAGTGTGGGAATCAAGATACTCTAATTTTGGGTCCCTTCTGAATCATCCCCTTGATACCCACTTTGCCAAATTTGACAAAAAAAAAAAAGGTGCCCTGACACTGTGCAGAAAAATGCACACTTTGTCTGCTCTTCGTCAGGAACCATTTGGTGGCTCCCTAAAACTGGGATCTCCGAGGCTGATAGGCTGCCGCTTTTCCTGGCAGTAAATTCGCCAGAACTTCTTTGCGAACGTTCGTAAGGAAGATGGAGAATCTCCTTTGCCTCCCCTGTTTTTGCCAACAGATGTTTTGCCTCTGTGACATAGTACAATAAACCCAGTGAAATAATGAAGGAGGAACTCACACTGAAGCATCAACTACTTCTGAAGGGAACAAACGGGTTGGATTATTTCCACGATATTCAGCAGTGACAGAATGTGACAACTCTACCTTTTCATTTCCCATCCAGGCTCCAGGAGATGGAAGATTTAGTATCCTGTTGCACACTTTAAGTCTGAGAAACTTCTCCTTATGGCTTCTTATGAGTCCTGGAGGCTGGAAAAGAAATCAAGTTGCTTTGGATTGGAGGCGAGGATTCATATGCAGTTGCATCAATTTGCAGGGGAGATGTTGGTGGTGCTTTGCAAGTATTGTCACCATTGACCTGCCAAGGTTGTACACTTCAACCTCTGAGCACTGCTTTCATGTCAGCAAATGAGCTGTTTGCAGGCCCTGCTCTACATTTTTTTTTTTTTCTGTTTTTCCAGGTTCCAAGCCGAGAATGTCAACCTTACTATAACTTGTGATCCTGTCCGGCCATCAGTTTAAAACAATTTCCATACACATTTATTCAGGCCAAGACACAAGCAGGAGGTCCCAAGGTGGCATGTTCTTACATTACCCTAATCCAGTTACCACCGAGTTAAAATGCTTTTGTTACAGTTTCAAACCCCCGGGAGAAAGTGGGTATGACAAGCTGGGGTCTGCTTATTACGTTTTAAACCAAGACTGACTCCAGGAAGTAGTAGCAAGACTGAACAAGTACATTTTCACTTACTTCCCTTCATCTTTCTTGCTGGGTAGAGGTTTTTAAGTCTTCTTCACTTGAACTCTCTTCAAGGTCTTTTGGTCCACCTTGCAAGAAATTTGCAGAGCAACAATACAAGCCATAATTATAAATAAATTATTTACGCAAAGTCCTTGGGAAACCTTATGTCTTGGGCTCTCTTTAACTTGCACATCCCGCAACCACACTCAACTAAGATACTTTGAAACTGTCTAAACCTGTTCATCTTAGCATTAGTAAATTATTAAAAACTAACTACTTCCTTAACTACTTCCTTAATCATTGCAGATGAACACTCTAAATCAAATATTTAAGGTACAATTTGATATAAAGCAACTTATTTATTCAATTAATATTTATGAACTAGCTACTTAAAACAGGCACTATGCTAAGCGTGGTGTCTCAAAGGGGGAAACGTGGCCTTAATACCAACCTTTTCTGAGTTCACAAACTTAGTGGGGAAACTGGACAAATAAGCACATTACTTAAATAATGTAAGCGGTGTGTTATAAAAGGAGATGAAAAGAAGCCAGGGAAAGGAAATCTCAGGGTCCCTTGCAGAGACCCATCTCCTAGACAAGAGACAAAGAAAGCAGGAAGAAATGATGCCTCGCTTCAAGATAAAGAGATACAGTGTGTCTCAGAGGAACGACAACAGCTTTCATGCAGTATGATTAGCCATGCTTAATAGACAAATTCTCAGAAGGATTTGAAAGAAATTTGAGAAAGAAAGATAGTGGAAGGGTTGCTGTATTCCAATGCCTGTACTGGCAATTTCATTTAGACAGGGCGGCTGAGAATGTCAATTTCTAAATATCTGAAACTTATACTATTTAAGTGCCCAAAGTTTATTATTGTGTCAGGCATAGAGACCTCTGTCTTGAAGGCACCACCTCACTCCATACCTTCCCAAACCGCGCGCACCCAGTACCTTTTCCGAACTTGATGTCGAGTGAAAGAAATAAGAAATAATTATGAAAATGACTTGCATTTCTATCTAGTTTGTAAATTCTGGATCTCATTTTTTTTAAGATTTTATTTATTTATTTGACAGAGAGAGACACAGCGAGAGAGGGAACACAAGCAGGGGAAGTGAGAGAGGGAGAAGCAGGCTTCCCACTCAGCAGAAAGCCTGACGCGGGACTCCATCCTAGGTCCTGGGATCATGACCTGAGCCGAAGGCAGATGCTTAACCACTGAGCCACCCAGGCGCCCCCTGGATCTCATTTTTATGCTTCACATACTCTTAGATCAATTTATGTGCTGAATTTATATTTATGAAATGAATAAAGCTTGAATGAATGCACAAATGAATGCAGGACTTTAAAAGTAACAAAAATTGGGTGCCTGGGTGGCTCAGTTGGTTAAGCAACTGCCTTCAGCTGAGGTCATGATCCTGGAGTCCCGGGATCGAGTCCTGCATCAGGCTCCCTGCTCAGCAGGGAGTCTGCTTCTCCCTCTGACCCTCCCCCCTCTCATGTGCTCTCTCTCTCTCTCTCATTCTCTCTCTTTCAAATAAATAAATCTTTAAAAAAATAAATAAATAAATAAAAGTAACAAAAATTAAAAAAAAAACTGATCTGGAAAACAACCTAACTTAGAGAAACGTGGATACAAGATTTATATTTGGCATTTCTTTAGTATTTGGCTTAATTATTTTATTAATCATTTTAGTAGATTTTTCTAAGTTAGCTCCCATTTTATTCTTTTAAAAATGCATACTTTGGAATCTAGTAGACAGCTGCATATTGGATGAATTTTATATGAAATTCATAGGAAAGTAATTCACTCTCTGAATTATTACAATGTAACCCACTTAAGAATGTAAACTTTTTTTTTTACTTTCTTTTCAAAGAAGTTTGCATCCTGCCATTAGTGGAAATTAATGGACCACTGAAGTTGGTTTTCTTCTTATTGTACATCTTGTATTTGCAATAGTAAAACTGTGTTTGCCTAACTCTTTGTGTGAATATCTCTGAGAAAGCCATAATTAGAGTCTAAGTCTAGACTAGAGTTTAATTCAGCTCAAATCTATAGCTTGGAAGGTTGAACATAATTGGTGGAGGGTGTGAAACTTTATAAATCCTTGTAAAATGACTGATGGATTACATGAAAATTTAAGTCACCCAACATCAGCAGATGAGAAACCAATCAAACATAGAAAATTGTCCCTGCTATTTTGATTACTTAAAACTGTAATTCACAATCCCAAAATATTCCAAAATTTCTTCTTCATCTGTTTTGTAGGACATAAGGAGAAAACTATTGGATGTGGAGGTATATAAGATCTGCAGATTACACAAATATTCATCAAATGCCTACTATATGCAAAACGATAAGTCATAGAGATTTTGCTGTGAGTGAAACATATACAAATCTCTGCCCTCAAGGAGCTCACATTCTACTGGGTGGAAATAGACATCTAACAAATAAATAATTAAAATCTAGAGTACATTTGATGGTGATGTTATGGAGAAATATCAAGAAGTATATAATAATTTTAAATATCACACACTCAGAGGAGCCTTTACTGAAGAGAGGAGACTTCATCAAAGACAGGAAGGACGTGAGAAAGTAGCTGTTCTGGGCAAAAGCATTCCAGTCAGAAGCAATGACAAGTGCAAAAGCCCTGAGGCAGGATCACATCATGAGCTGGAGGAACAGAAAATAGAAGGCATAGCTGAAGCAGCTAATGTAGGGCAGAGTAGTAGGGAATGATATCAGAGAGGTGGGTGTAGACAGGTATGTGTGTGGTAAATCGTATAGAGCCTTTGGAAAGACCTGGTCTTTTTTTTTTTTTTTTTTTTAGATCTTATTTATTTATTTGACAGAGAGAGACACAGCGAGAGAGGGAACACAAGCAGGGGGAGTGGGAGAGGGAGAAGCAGGCTTCCCGTGGAGCAGGGAGCCTGATGCAGGGCTCGATCCCAGGACCCTGGGATCATGACCTGAGCCAAAGGCAGACGCTTAACGACTGAGCCACCAGGCGCCCCAGAACCGGTCTTTTACTTTGAGTGAGATGGGAAGTGACTGGAATGGGGGCCGTAAGTGACATGATCCGACTGGTTTTTTTGAAAGAATATTCTGACTGCTCTTTTGAGAATTGTCTGTAGGGGTGCAAGAAGGGTGGCGGGTGGAGGAGGTAAGGGGAAGCTCAGTACTACAACACTGGCGAAAGTTGTTGGTGGCTGGGCCCAGGATGGCGGCAAAGTGATGACTAGTGAGATTCTGGAAAGACTCTGAAAGCAGAGGTGACAGATTTGGGACTACAGTGGACTAAAATTTGGACATCAACAGAAGAAAAGATGCAAAGAAAACATTGGAATTTTATGTCAGCAGCTAGTCAAAAACCTTAACTTTTCTTGGGGAAAATGAGGCATAAGAAACCAAACCAAATCACGAAACAAAACTTTTGTTTTCTCTTCTTGGCGAGTAAGGGAGAAAATAGGTTTCTTCCTAGCAGCACAGTGGAATGGGACTTCCAGGTTTCAGAGTCCAGATCTGGTTTTGAATAGGACACTCCCACCTACTCCTGGGCTTCATGATTAGGACAGAGTTACTTAGCTGTGTTCAATTTTCTTATTTATAAAAAGGTGATAGCAATAACACTTCTTTCATAGAATTT
This sequence comes from Callorhinus ursinus, assembly GCF_003265705.2. Taxonomy (NCBI): domain Eukaryota; kingdom Metazoa; phylum Chordata; class Mammalia; order Carnivora; family Otariidae; genus Callorhinus; species Callorhinus ursinus. The sequence continues at coordinate 1,564,606 of NW_027397109.1, forward strand.
TTGTGAGTACTAATTGAGAAAATCTGTATGAAGTGACCATCATAGTGAGTGACTCATAATAATTGCTTGACACACGTTGGAAAAACAAATTGATTTTTTGGTGAAAGGAGAGAAATCTAACCCTTTCAGTGTCCCATAAACCACAAAGAAATGATCTTAATATTAGCATATAGATAATTTTTTTTGAAAAATAGATTATTAGTGACACTAATAATTTAGTAAGATGAGTTGAGCACCTGCAAAGCAGAGGTGTTAATGGAATATAAAAATAAATAGCATGGTTCCTGTTTTCAGAAAACTTACTGACTGAAGAGGACACAGATATGTGAACAATATAACGTGAGAATCCATGAAAATTGAAGAAAAATAGTGATTTTCTTCCACCGAGAATGGAATCAGTTTGGCTGAAGTTTCCAAATGGCAATAAAATCTCAAGACTATAGTGATGGTATTTTCTGAACCCAAATCAGTGTGTGTGATCTGAGAAGCATAGTCATGGGTAAAAATAGTGTCAGTTATTTGAAATGAGGACTATCCTACAAAGTTTAACATTTATAATAATTGTAATGTGCGTTACATCCCAATCATTATATGAGCTACTGTGAAAATGTCTGCCTTCTAACTGGGGCAGCTTGATACCCCCGTGGAGGTAGGCTTGGTTTTTCTCTAAAAGAAACCCAGAAATACATTTACCAAGCCCTGAGTTTGGAGTGTTTATCTGAACTGAAATCAAAACCTTCAAGTTTGTCACCTTGCCATTATTAATGGATGGTTAACACCCTGCTAAGCTGGTCTACCACTCAGCTGTTTTCTTAAAGTTGTTTGAATAACTGGTATTCTTCCTGCTCACAAAGTCATTGTTAATGTGCATATTGCAAAATCATCCTGAGTAAACAGTCTGTGTCATCTGTATTGAAGGGAAGTAATGTATGGATTAGTGTATAATAGCATGGGTTAGGGAGAAAAATGAGTCACCAAAGTAGCTGGTTCAAAGGAATAAATAGCTAAATCATTATCTTGATGCCTGACTTAGAAAGCTTTAGTTCTCAAAGGCATAACGTCTAACATATAAAGACCATTGTGTAAAGCCCCATTAGGGACTGCAGTTTGTTGGTTTATGATGGCAAACTATTGACTGTGCCCACACTTAACAAAACACAGGATTTAGAAGAAAGAAAAAAAAAGGAAAGGGAACTATAAGAATATTCAGCCAAGTTTCTTGCTCCCTGAAATGGTGAAAATTAGAAGCCATTGCCATGGAAGAGATATGATAGGTAGGAATAATTTGCTTCACTTATCAAATATAGATATATCTGGAAGCACCTTCTGGAAAAAGTTTGTGTGCATTTATTGTATCCATTCTATGTTCCTGGTGCCGGGGAGACATAGAAATAAGATACACCTATCATCGAGGGCATCAATGTTAGGAGCAGATATAGAAGACAGATTTCATGGGTGTATCTATGCTAGTTGGTTACAAGAGCTACCTGTGGCACTGTTTTGAGAGGAATCGTGACTCAGCAAGAGAGAGTATTGGGATCAGTTAATGGAAGTGAAGACTCAAGAGTGCTGACAACAGTGATCAGAGGCAGGGATAGACGCATAAGCAAAGATATACAATCCAATGCTAAGATGGAAATGTTCAACAAGTACTTCAGGGGCACAATAGAAGAAGTGAGGTGGGTCAGGTAAAGTTTTAACCGGGAGATGACATTCGGCTTGAGTCTTGATGACCTCGGTTTGAAAGATGATCATGTATCCACCAGAGTTATGGACTGAGTATTTGTGTGAGCCCGCAATTCCTGTATTGAAGCCTCAAGCCCCAGTGTGATGGTATTAGGAGATGGAGCCTTTGGGAAGTAATTAGGTTTAGGTGAAAGTAAAAGGGTGGAGTCTCCATGATGAGATTGGGGCCTTAGAAGAGAAGGCCTAGGGGCTAGCGTCTCCTCTCTTTCCCTGTCTTCTGAAGACAAAGCAAGACAGCATCCATCTATAACGAGGAAGAGGGCGCCCAGCCAATACTAAAAATGCCAGCGCCTTATTCTTGGACTTGTCAGCCTCCACTACAGTGAATAATGTGTTGGTTGGTTAAGTCACCCAGTATAGGGAAATTTCTTATAGCAGCCCAATCTAAAACAATTAGGTAGGATGATGTGAGAGCCACTCCCAAGGAACCCAGTATTAAACACACAAAGAGAAAGGTGAAAAGGGGCATAGACTGTTCTAGTATTTATAAGCAGTTTGGCATTTCTCCAGGAGAGAGTATGAGCCAATCTCCTCACATCCAATCTTTCCCACATTCTGTTGATTATCATTCCTAAATATTTTTCAAACCTATTCCACTCTCCATGTGGAGGCCACCACCAGGGTCTTAATCATGGTGACCTTTTCCCTAGACTACGCCAGTGAACTCCTAACTGGTTTTTGCATATCCCCAACTTATTTATCTCCTTATTCATTCATTCAACAACTTTATTAAGGGATAATTCACAAATCATAGAACTCATTTACTTTGAGTGTGCAATTCAGTAATTTTTTAGCAAATTTAAAATGTTGTGTAACCATCATCACAATGCAGTTTTAGAACGTTTCCATTAACCCCCCAAAATTTCCCACTTCCATTTGCAATCACTTCCCATTCCTACCCCTATCCCTGTCAAACACTAAGCTACTTTCTGGACACTTCCTATAAATAAAACCATCGAGTAAGTCATATTTTGTGTCTAGTTCATGCAAGTTGGGTTATGTATAGGTACTTTGATCCTTTTTTACTGCAGAATAGTGTTCCATTGTGAGGATATATCATATTTTGTGTACCCATACCCAGCTGATGTATATTTGGACTGTTTCTACTTTGAGTTAATTTATGAATAATGCTACCATAGGCATACATGTCCAAGTTTTTGTGTGAACACATGTTTTTATTTCTCCTGCTTAGATAACTAGGAATGGAGTTTCTCTGTCTTACAGTAAATTTAAGAAACTGTCAAACACTTTAAGAGTGCCTGTACAATTTTATACTCCCATCAGCAATGTGAGCCATATTCCTCTCTCCAGCTTTTATTTCACACTGTTGCCAGAGGGTTCTTTTCAAAGTTCTTATATGCCAAATTATTCTACAGCTCTAAAAATGTTCAGTGGCAGTGTTGTTCTCAGAGTGTAGCACCAGATTCTTAACAGGGCCCACTAAGTAGGTCAAGGTAGAGGTCTGATCCTTGTTCAGCTCTTTATGCCACCTCTTCATGTCTTGTCTTTACCACTTTTTCTCTATTCCAGCCATACCAGCCTCTTTTCAGTTCTTTAAACACAAGGCACTCCCACAAGAGAGCTTTGGCAAATGCTATGCCCAAGCCTTAACTGCTTATGCCACCTTTTCCATTTCATTGCCGGCTTTATAACGTTTATCCTTCCTCTGGATATCTAATCAGAGACCATTTGCTCTGTAAAACCTTCTCTACTCTCCAAACCAAGTCAGATTTCTGTGTGATATATTTTTGCATTTTATTTATCTCAGCTTGTAATTGTGCTTTTACTTATTTACTGTTTCTCTCAACCAACAGAATCTTACCTTCCTAAACGAGGGATCATGCCAATCTGCTCACAATGGCACATAGGAAGCATCAGTAAATTTTTGTTAAACAAATGCAGAAAGCAGAGAATGGGGAGAGATGATTAGAGAGGAAGGGATGGACCACACCATGGAAAGGCCTTGGACAAGCAAGCCCAGAGGAGTCTAAGAATCAAGTAAGAGTAACATAAGGAAAGAGCTCCTTGACTTTGGTCTTGGCAATATTTTTTTTTTTTTTGGATATGATACCTAAAGCACAAGCCACAAAATCAAAACTGAACAAGTTGGACTACGTCAAACTAAAAAACTTCTGCACAAAAAAAGACTTAATCAACAAAATGAAAAGGTAACTTACAGAATGGGAGAACATGTTTACAAACCATGGATCTGATATCACAAAATATATAAGGAATTCATTCAACTCAATAGCAAAAAAATAATAATAATAATAACAATCCAATTACAGAATAGGCAAAGGACCTGAAGAGATACTTTTTTTCAGACAAGATATTCAAATGGCCAACAGGCACATGAAAATGTTCTTAAGGTCACTAATCCTTAGGGAAATGCAAATCAAAACTACAGTGAGATTGCACTTCACACCTATTAGAATGGCCATCATCAAAAAGACAAGAGATAACAAATGTTGGTAAGGATCTAGGGAAAGGGGAACACCTGGGCACTGTTGGTGGGAGTGTAAATTGGTCTGGCCACTATGGAAAATTGTATGGAGGTTTCTCAAGAAATTAAAAATAAAACTATCATTGGATCCAGCAATCTCATTTCTGGGTACATATTCAAAGAAAATGAAATTACTATGCCAAAGAGAAATCTGCAACCCTATGTCCATTGCAGCATTATTTACAATAGCCAAGACATGGAAATAACTTCAGTGTTGATTAATGGATGAAGGCATTATGCTAAATGAAATAAGTCAGACAGAGAAAGATGAATATCGTATGATCTCACTTACATGTGAAAACTAAAAAAAAAAAAAAGAAAAGAAAAAAGAAAAACACCTTATAGAAACAGACACCAAATTCCTGGTTGCCAGAGGTATGGTGTTGGGGTGTTGGTGATGAAACTGAGTGAAGGCAGTCAAATCTCCAGTAATAAGATAACAACCCTGAGGCTCTAATGTACCTTGTGGTGACTATAGGACAACAATAACCTGTTTATACATTTGGAAGTTGCTGAGAAAGTAGACCTTAAAAGTTCTCATCACAGGGGGGCCTAGGTGGCTCAGTTGGTTGGATGGCTGACTCTTGATTTTGGCTCAGGTCATGATCTCAGGGTCCTGGAATCGAGACCCATGTTGGGCTTTACACCCAGCAAAGAGTCTGCTCAAGGATTCTTTCTCTCCCTCTGCCCCTCCCCTTTGCCCCTCCCCTCTGCTTGTGTTCTCTCTCTAAAATAAATAAATAAATCTTAAAAAAAAAAAAAGGTTCTCGGGGCGCCTGGGTGGCTCAGTCGGTTAAGCGACTGCCTTCGGCTCAGGTCATGATCCTGGAGTCCCAGGACTGAGTCCCGCATCGGGCTCCCTGCTCAGCAGGGAGTCAGCTTCTCCCTCTGACCCTCCCCCCTCTCATGTGCTCTCTCTCTCTCTCAGATAAATAAATAAAATCTTTCAAAAAAAAAAAAAAGAAAACAAAGCCAAGAGGAGTGTAAGAAGAATGAGGAAGGAAAAACATGATGACCATCTCTGCAAGAATGTTTCAGGACACGGAGAGAGAGAGAGAGAGATCACCAGTGCCATATACAAACATTCAGCTCTCAAATAAGGACTATGATTCATGGTTTTAAGTGGAGATTAAAAAAAAAAAAAAAAAACAGGATCATAGGATTTTTATCTACCTAATTGTTGTGTCTAGTGGGGCAGAATGTTTTCTGATTAATTTTTTGTAGTTTGGCAAATGCTTTATTTTGGGTGCACATAAGAATGTGTTTAGGAAATAATTTAGAATAAAAAAAGAAACTTGAAATGAAAAAGCAAGACTACTTAACTCTGCCCAAGTTTCTGTCTTTCTTTCTTCCTTCCCAATCTGTTTTGACATCAAGTCTACCTTATTTTGTCAACTGTGCTGGAGACAGATAAGGATGGCAGGTATGCAGCTTAGTAATCATTAAGTCTCAAGTTGCCTTGACATCTGCCAATAGCTAAAACACCTTAAGTCTGAATTATCTGTTCATTCACTTCTCTTCCTATTCAAGTTCAGTGACACAGCCAAAAAACACCACCATCACCAACAAGAAAACCACATTGTGGGTTTTGAAAAATTCATTTTTAGAAAGCCCAATTACTTCCTATTTTTTATTTATTTTTATTTTATGTTTATTTTTAAGTTAGTTTTGCAAAAAAAAAAAAAACCTTACTAGGCTAAATCAAAAATAAAAATTTTTACTTTTTTGGAAGATTTATGTAATTCTTTTCTTTTCTTTTTTATTTTTTTATACTCTTTTTTATTGTTATGTTAATCACCATACATTACATCATTAGTTTTTGATGTAGTGTTCCATGATTCATTGTTTGTGCATAACACCCAGTGCTCCACGCAGAACATGCCCTCTTTAATACCCATCACCAGGCTAACCCATCCCCCCACCCCCCTCCCCTCTAGAACCCTCAGTTTGTTTTTCAGAGTCCATCCTCTCTCATGGTTCGTCTCCCCCTCCGACTTACTCCCCTTCATTCTTCCCCTCCTGCTATCTTCTTCCTTTTTTTCTATGTAATTATTTTAGAGAGAGAGAGAGCATGCATGTATGTGTAGGGCAAAGAGGGGCAGAGGGAGAGGGAGAGAGAGACTCTCGAGCAGACTCCATGCTGAGTGTGGAGCCCTACACAGAGCTAGATGTCACGACCCTGAGATCACGACCGGAGCCGAAATCAAGAGTCAGGACACTTAACCAACTGAGCCACCCAGGCACCCCCAAAATTACAAATTTTATACTTAATAAGAGTGATAATAGGGGCGCCTGGGTGGCTCAGTTGGTTAAGTGACTGCCTACGGCTCAGGTCATGATCCTGGAGTCCCGGGATCGAGTCCCACATCGGGCTCCCTGCTCAGCAGGGAGTCTGCTTCTCCCTCTGACCCTCTTCCCTCTCGTGCTCTCTGTCTCTCATTCTCTCTCTCTCTCTCTCAAATAAATAAATAAATAAATAAATAAAAGTGATAATAAATTCAGAGTGGGACTCCATGGACATTTCCATACTCAGTTTGGTTTGGCAATCTTTTATTCTGTAAACCTGGGTACCAATAATGTGCTCATAATTTGAGAAATCTCTTTAAAATTTAAAAAAACATACTTAATTGAAAAAATGTTATTTTAAAGTAATTGCAACAGATAATTATATAATTGTACTATAAAGTTTAATAGATAAAATCTACTTATTTTCCAGCTTCATAGAATGCTTAAATGCATAATTAAGTACAGTACAAATGAGGCAATGATTTTTAAAAATAAATTAATTTTTCAAATCATTTTTAAATTTGCCTTGCTAATGTTTCTCAATTTGGGAATTAAACTTTTGAAAGAAATAGTTTTGGAGTGTTCTTTGGGCAAAATTTAAAACTATAAGTAGCACGGGCACCTGGGTGGCCCAGTCATTAAGCGTCTGCCTTCGGCTCCGGTCATGATCCTAGAGCCCTGGGATCGAGCCCCACACCAGGCTCCCTGCTCAGCGGGGAGCCTGCTTCTCCCTCTCCCCCTCCTCTCTGCTTGTGTTCCTGCTCTTGCTATCTCTCCCTCTGTCAAATAAATAAATAAATAAAATCTTTAAAAAAAAAACTATAGGTAGCCCTCAACTACTGAAATAGATGTGTTTGCATTCACCTGTCTAGGAAATTAATTTTTTTAATTTTTTTATTTTTTTAAATTTATTTATTTATTTATTTATTTATTTATTTATTTATTTGAGAGAGAGAGAGACAGAAATAGTGAGAGAGAAAGAGAGAGCACAAGCAGGGGTTGGTGCAGAGGGAAAGAGAGAAGCAGGCATCCTGATGAGCAGGGAGCCTGATTCAGGACTTGATCTCAGGACCCTGAGATCATGACCCGAGCCAAAGGCAGACACTTAACAGTCTGAGCCAGACAGGCACTCCTAAATTTAGATTTTTATATGAAGCCAATAAAAAAATGGACAAAAAAGAATGTCCATATACGTAGTCAGGGATTTCTTTGATCCCATGAGAATCTGAGAAGTAATACATCTATAGGTAAAGAACCTGTGTGCCAAAACCAAACTACTTGAATGTGAGGCAGTTCCTCCCTTAAAAGGTAAATAATACTGGGAAAGTTACTGTACCTGTCTGGGCTGAATATCCCCCTTTGTAAAATGCATCCAATAAATATCTCACAGTGTTTTAATGAAGTATAGTTAAATGTGTAAAGTCCTTGGAAAAGTGCTAGCACGTATTTAATGTTAATAATTACTGCCCATTAATATTATTACCAGAGGTAAAACCCCTCAGAATTTTGCCAGAAGTGTCCCATAGCAAGAAATATAACATCAGAACATTACCTTTCAGAGTCATAATTTAGAAATTTAAAGTAGGGGCACCTGGGTGTCTCAGTCGGTTAAGCATCTGCCTTCCGCTCAGGTCATGATCTCAGGGTCCTGGGATGGAGCACCATGTCAGGCTCCCTTCTCAGAGGGGAGTCTGATTCTCCTCCCTCTGACCCTCCCCTCCGCTTGTGTTCTCCCTCTCTCTCAAATGAATAAATAAAAAAACCTTAAAAAAAAGAAGTTTCAAGGAAAACTCAAATCTAAATGTTACTAAAGCCAACAAACCATGCACTCTAGTGTCTTAGTATTTTACATTATTTATTATATCCCATATATTCAAAACTCCAGAGATGAAGGGAATTTTTATTTAAAAAACTAGAATTTTATTTTGAAGTTCTGAAAGTTTTGTTGATTAAAAAAGAAATGATGTGTAAGTGGTGTTGATTAAAAATATCCAGAGTATGCTTCTAGATATAAGGGAATAGTTCATAACAGGCTAGCTCTCTTGATGAGAAAAACCCAAAATCTGGAAGATATTGTCTATCCATCTATTGATCCATCCATCGATATCAATATCAACGTAAAGATATAAGACATATGGGGGGGCGGAGCAAGATGGCAGAGGAGTAGGAGACCTAGATTTCGTCTGGTCTCAGGAATTCAGCTAAATAGGGATCAAACCATTCTGAACACCTACGAACTCAACAGGAGATCGAAGAGGAGAGTAGCAACAACTCTCTGAACAGAGAAGCGACCACTTTCTGGAAGGTAGGACGTGCGGAGAAGTGAATCCGAGGCGATATTCGGGAGGATAGACGGCGGGGGAGGGGCCTCCG
>NW_027397109.1:1583513-1635000 GCF_003265705.2 Callorhinus ursinus
TCAAGTCTATGGTCAACTTATTTTTGACAAAGCAGGAAAGAATGTCCAATGGCAAAAAGACAGTCTCTTCAACAAATGGTGTTGGGAAAATTGGACAGCCACATGCAGAAGAATGAAACTGGACCATTTCCTTACACCACACACAAGAATAGACTCCAAATGGTTGAAAGACCTAAACGTGAGACAGGAGTCCATCCAAATCCTAAAGGAGAACACAGGTAGCAACCTTTTCGACCTTAGCCGCAGCAACTTCTTCCTAGAAACATCGCCAAAGGCACGGGAAGCCAGGGCAAAAATGAACTATTGGGATTTCATCAAGATAAAAAGCTTTTGCACAGCAAAAGAAACAGTCCACAAAACCAAAAGACAACCGACAGAATGGGAGAAAATATTTGCAAACGACATATCAGATAAAGGGCTAGTATCCAAAATCTATAAAGAACTTATCAAACTCAACACCCAAAGAACAAATAATCCAATCAAGAAATGGGCAGAAGACATGAACAGACATTTCTCCAAAGAAGACATCCAAATGGCCAACAGGCACATGAAAAAGTGCTCAACATCGCTCGGCATCAGGGAAATCCAAATCAAAACCTCAATTAGATACCACCTCACACCCGTCAGAATGGCTAAAATTAACAAGTCAGGGAACGACAGATGTTGGCGGGGATGTGGAGAAAGGGGAACCCTCCTACACTGTTGGTGGGAATGCAAGCTGGTGCAACCCCTCTGGAAAACAGTATGGAGGTTCCTCAAACAGTTGAAATTAGAGCTACCGTTCGATCCAGCAATTGCACTACTGGGTATTTACCACAAAGATACAAATGTAGGGACCCGAAGGGGTACATGTACCCCAATGTTTATAGCAGCAATGTCCACAATAGCCAAACTGTGGAAAGAGCCAAGATGCCCATCGACAGATGAATGGATAAAGAAGAGGTGGTATGAGGCGGAGCAAGATGGCGGAGGAGTAGGAGACAGGAATGAGATCTTGCCATTTGCAACGACCTGGATGGAACTGGAGGGTGTTATGCTGAGTGAAATAAGTCAATCAGAGAAAGACATGTATCATATGACCTCACTGATATGAGGAATTCTTAATCTCAGGAAACAAACTGAGTGTTACTGGAGTGGTTGGGGGTGGGAGGGATGGGATGGCTGGGTGATAGACATTGGGGAGGGTATGTGCTACGGTGAGCGCTGTGAATTGTGCAAGACTGTTGAATCACAGATCTGTACCTCTGAAACCAATAATGCAACATATGTTAAGAAAAAAGAAAAAGAAGAAGATAGGAAGAGGGGAAGAATGAAGGGGAGTAAGTCAGAGGGGGAGACGAACCAGGAGAGATGATGGACTCTGAAAAACAAACTGAGGTTTCTGGAGGGGAGGAGGGTGGGGGGATGGGTTAGCCTGGTGATGGGTATTGAGGAGGGCACGTTCTGCATGGAGCACTGGGTGTTATGAACAAACAATGAATCATGGAACAGTACACCAAAACAAATTATGTAATATATGGTGATTAACATAACAATAAAAAATTTAAAAAAAAGATATAAGACATATAGATAAATAAAATTATACAAATGACATCATATATAAATATTAAAACATTTATATGTAACATAGTATATATATTTACCCACACATACGCACCACACACAATCCAAGCTTCCAAGAGCTATTCAGGCAGCAAAGATGAAAAAGCCAAAATTCCAGAAATCAGGAAGGCACAGAGAAATTAACCTCTCATCTGTCATCACCTTTCTCCTTGAGGATATTTCTGATTCCCAAGGGCAACTGATAAGCAGAACAGAAAGCGTCAACTGGGAGGCTGAGAACCTGAGGAACTGAGCAAAGTCTGCAGCAGTCTTTTCGGCTGAGGTCACAACAGAGCCTATAAAGTGAAGGTCCCTTATACACAACAAGTTTTTAACTAGGACATTGAAAAATATGAGCCACAGTATTAGAGGTGAACTGGAAATAAATTAGTTTGTACAAAGGCTTGAGCCCAGCTCTGACGCATCTTAATTGAGGACTGGACTAAATGAAGGTAGTATACCACTTCCCAGACTGCTTGCTAAAGCAGAAGTAAATTCTCACTCAAAGAAAATAGCATCTTCCAAAGCTTCAAATTGTCTCCATTTTTTTTAATATACACAATGTCAAGAATTTAATTTTAAACGATGTATTAGGTGCACAAAGAGAGACTACCAACTTGCCAAAAGCAAACAAAAAATATACAATAGAAGGAGCTCATTGGAGACCCAAATATTGGAGTTATCAGGCATGAATCCTAAAATAACTGTATTTAACTAAATATGTGTTCAAGATTAATATGAATATGTTCAAAATTTATAAATTCAATGAAAATGAGATGAAATAATACATAGAAATTTTGTAAGTGACAAAAAAGATAACAGGAGTTAAGAACCCAAATAATGGAGGTACCCAGGTGGTCCAGTGGGTTGCATGACTGACTCATGGTTTCAGCTTAGATTGTGATCTCAGGGTCATGGAATGGAGCCCTCTATCAGGCTCCATGTTCAGCACGGAGTCTGCTTGGGTTTCTCTCTCCCTATTCCTCTGCCCCTCCCCACCCCCACTCTCTCTCTCAAATAAATAAATAAATCTTAAAAAACAAAAGAACCCAGTGATGGGCTTATCAACAAATTAAGTTGAAGGAAAGATTAATGAACTGGAAAATAAATTAAAGAAAATATCCAGACTGCACAAAAAGGGAGAAGATTTGAAAACACAAAAACAAAATAATGAGAGAGAGCTATGCAATATAATAAAAAAATATTTAAGACATTTGGTATTGGAGTGCCAATGTGAGAAGCAAGAAAGAATGAAACAGAAACCATAATTGAAAAGATAATAACTAAGATTTTTCCCATGTAATTAAATACACCAAATGCTAAAATGATAAATACAAAAAAAGTGACACTTGGGTACATCAGATCAAAATTTCTGAAAATTAACAGCAAATCTATCATCTTCATAGAATCCAGAGAAAGAACATATATTTAAAAGAAGCAACAATAATCTTGAGAACAGGCTTCTCAATAGAAACAATGATATTCAGAAAACAATGGACAATTATCTTTAAAGTGCTGCCACAAAATTTCTAGCACTGGGTGCCTGGATAGTTCAGTTGGTTAAGCGTCTGACTCTTGGTTTCAGCTCAAGTCATGAGGTCATGGATCATGAGATCGAGCTCTGTGTCATGCTCCATGCTTAGTAGAGAGTCTGCTTGAGATTCTCTCCCTCTCCCTCTGCCCCATCCCCTTCCTCTCTCAAATAAATAAATAAATCTTTAAAGAAAAAAATTTCCAGTACCAACATAGAATTTTATACACAGTGAACATGTACTTTAAGATTGGCAAAATAAAGAAATGAATTCTCAGATAATAACATAAAATTTGGTCCCAGCATGTCTACACTAAAGAAGGGAAGTCCTTCAAACAGGAGATAAATGGGTCCAGATGGAAGCACTGAAATACAGAAAGAAAAGAAATGAAAAAGGGTAATAAATGGGTAAATATAAATACTTGTAGACTACATAAACAATTATGATAATATCTTGCTAGATTTAAAATACAGGTCTTATTAAAATACATGTTGCCTGTAACACAAATTATGTACAATAAATGGAAGAATTCTAAGGTTCTTGGGTAGTCCACAAATCTTTAAGAGTACAATTTTTAGTAAGAATGCATGTTGGTATGTCTAAGGAAGCATTTGAAAAAGGAGAAATGATATATAAGAAACAAGCTAAGAGAAGGAACATGGAATGATTTATTTAAAAAAAACCCACAAAACTCAAAAAGAGTAAAAATAGAGAAAAAGAAGGAAAAAATAAAAAATAGGGAACAAATGATAAGTGAGAAATTAAAAAGCAAAGCATAGTAAGAGTTACATGATTGTAAGTATAATAAATGTTCTAACTAAAGATAATGGTTGTCAAATTGTATTTAGAAAATTTCTATGTACTATTTACTAAAAACACACATTAAATATAAGAATACATAGGAAACCCAAAAGACAATTGATGCTAATAATGTTAGAAGAAGTAGATCTTGAGGGGTAGAATACATCTATAGATAAATAGATATTTTATAACTTTAAGAAGGTAATTCTACAAAAAATTAAGATGAGTAAAAATGTGTATGGAACAAATATAATGAAAACTAAGCACGTAAATCTAAAATTGAGAGCACTAAAAAAAAGAAATGGATTTTAACACACCTCTCCCAGGATCTACGAGAACAATATGACAAAAATTCAGCTAGGATATAGAAAATTTGCACATGATGAGCCAACTTGACCTAAATGATACAGATATAGAGCCTTGTATGTAACAATTGTATTCAAGTATCTGCTGAACTATTACCAAAGTTGTCCATATGGTGGACTATAAAGCAAATCTCAAAAAGAATAAAGTTTTGAAATAATTCAGAGTTCATCTCTGACTATGGTGGAATTAAACCAGAAATATATTTTGTAAAGAGATCCTCTAAATGATGCCCACTTATTTGTAAGAGAAGCAATATACTTTTTTAATTTTGTAATTAAGCTTTTAATTTTAATTCTAGTATAGTTAAAATATAGTGTTATATTAATTTCAGGTGTACCATATAGTGATTCAACAATTCTATACGTTTCTCAGTGCTCATCGTAAGTGTGCTCTTAATCCCCATTACCTATTTCACCCATCCCACCACCTCCTCCCCTCTGGTAACCATCAGTTTGTTCTCTATAGTTAAGACTCTGTTTTTTTGTTTCTGTCTCTTTTTTTCCCTTTGTTTTGTTTCTTAAATTCCACATATGACTGTAATCATGTAATATTTGGCCTTCTCTAATTTATTTTGCTTAGTATTATATTCTCTAGCTTCACCCATATTGTGGCAAATGGCAAGATTTCATTCCTTTTTATGGCTGAATAATACTCCATTGTGTATGTATTATCTATCTATCTATCTATCTATCTATCTATCTATCTATCTATCCATCTATCATCTATCTATCATCTATCTATCTATCTACCTATCATCTATATCTTCTTTATCTATTCAACTACTGATGGACACTTGAGCTGCTTCCATAGTTTGGCTATTGTAAATAATGCTGCAATAAATATAAAGGTGCATATGTCCTTTCAAATTAGTGTTTTTGTATTTGAGTAAATACCTAGAGGTGAGATTGCTGGATCATAGGATGGTTTTATTTTTAATTTTTTGAGGAAACTCCGTATTATTTTCCACAGTGGCTGCACCAGTTTGTATTCCTACCAACAGTGCACGAGGGTTCCTTTTTCTCCACATCCTGGTCAATACTTGTGTTTTTGATTTTAGCCATTCTGACAGGTGTGAGGTGGTATCTCATTGTAGTTTTGATTTGCATTCCCCTTATGATGAGTAATGTTGAACATTTTTTCATGTGTCTGTTGTCCATCTATATGTCTTCTTTGGAGAAATGTCTATTCATGTCTTCTGCCCATTTTTTAATTGAATTATTTGGTTTTGGGGTATTGAGTTGTATCAGTTCTTTATATATTTTGGATACTAATACTTTATTGGATATGTTATTAGCAAATATCTTCTCCCATTCCAAAGGTTATCTTTTTAGTTTTGCTTCTTATTTCCTTTGCTGCTCAGAAGGTTTTTATTTTGATGTAGTCCCAATAATTTATTATTGCTTTTATTTCTTTTGCCTCAGGAGACATATCTACACACTTTTAAATTACACATAGGCTTAAAGAAATTACAAAATAATTTTAAAATATTTTGAATTAAATGGCAATGGATTTATGACATCTCCAAATATGTGGAATGAAGCTAATATCATGCTAATAGGGAAATTTTTAGCCTTCTAGAGGCTAAAGTCTTAAAATTATAAAAAATCTTTATATGCATTGCAAGAAATTAGAATATTTAAACTAAGGACAGTAGAGGACAAGGAATAATAATGATAAGAGCATTATCTAATAAAATAAAAAATAAACTTACAATAGAGATAATCAAACCAGCCAATTATTGCATATTTGAAAGGTATTTAAAGGGAAAATTAAAGAGAGAAGACAAGATAATCAATATAGGAAGTAAAAAGGGAAATGCATACATATATGCACCAAAAAGTGTATTTAAGAATGTCATTGAGACATTTTTCATAAAAGCCTCAAACTTTGAAAACTCATCAATAGGAAATAGGAAAAGCTCAATAGGAAAGGTAAATAAATTATGGAATATTCCTACAATGGAATACTATGCAAGAATGAGAATAAAAAACTACAAAACGGAACACTTTTCTACATGGTTAAATTCAATCCTGGCCTCTATCTTCACTGCCTCAATAGCCCTTGGATGCTTGGATTGTGTGTGTGTGTGTGTGTGTGTGTATGAATATATATTTATAATGTTATATACAGATGTTATATATATTTACATATGATGCTATGTGCATATTTAAAATTATTTATATATCTTTATACATATTCTAGATATTTGGATTGCTCTCATCAAGAAAACTACCCTGAATGAATTGTCACTTTATATCCAGAAGCATATTCTGGATGATTTTTACTTTTTTATTTATTTATTTTTTCAGAGTTTTTTTTTTTTTTTAAGATTTTATTTATTTATTTGACAGAGAGAGAGATAGCGAGAGCAGGAACACAAGCAGGGGGAGTGGGAGAGGGAGAAGCAGGCTCCCCGCAGAGCAGGGAGCCCGATGTGGGACTCGATCCCAGGACCCTGGGATCATGACCTGAGCCGAAGGCAGACGCTTAACGACTGAGCCACCCAGGCGCCCTATTTTTTCAGAGTATTTTTAATCAATACCATTTGAACATATATTTTCATTGAGAATTCTAAAATAAAATTCTATTTTTATCTAAAGTAAAAATTCCCCTTACCTTGGGAATTTTAAAAATATATGGGGTATGATAAATGATGTAGTCACAAACATAATGCTCAAAACAAAACAAAAGGCAAAAATTGAAGAATACCTGCGGTATGACTCTAGATATATATTTTTTGCAAAGGGAAGACTAACATGGTTTTAGAAGTCTGATTACCTCTGCCATAGGGGTAAGAAGAACACTTATTTGATGCTGGGAATGTCTATTTCTTGATCTAGGTGACAGTTACAGGAGTGTATACTGTGAAAATTTATCAATGTGATCAATTATGGTGTGAGGACTTTTGTGAATTGAAATTATATTTAAAAAAACTTTATGTAAAAAAGAAAAAAGATCCAGAGTATTATGTTTCTTTTCATGGTGTGAAATGACAATGTCAGTTACAAAAAATAAGAAAAAGTATATGAAATCTAACTGGCAAAAGTCTACTTTGATACAAACTTCAAATCATGACCCCAATTATTTCTAAACAACATTATAAGTATAATCTTGAGGCCAACTAAAGTATCATTACAATGACTATATAAAAAACAATGCTCTCAACATATACGAAAACTCATATTTGCTGTTTTACCATTATTTTTAAATAAATGTGATATATAATCATGAAAAATAATTTATGTTATCCAAAATTTTTTTCTTTTCTTTTTTTAAATTTTTTATTGTTATGTTAATCACCATACACCATTAGTTTTTGATGTAGTGTTCCATGATTCATTGTTTATGCATAACACCCAGTGCTCCACACAGAACGTGCCCTCTTTAATACCCATCACCAGGCTAACCCATCCCCCCAACCCCCTTCCCTCTAGAAACCTCAGTTTGTTTTTCAGAGTCCATCGTCTCTCATGGTTCGTCTCCCCCTCTGACTTACTCCCCTTCATTCTTCCCCTCCTGCTATCTTCTTCTTCTTTTTTTTTTTCTTAACATATATTGCATTATTTGTTTCAGAAGTACTGATCTGTGATTCAACAGTCTTGCACAATTCACAGCGCTCACCATAGCACATACCCTCCCAAATGTCTGTCACCCAGCTACCCCATCCCTCCCACCCCCCACCACTCCAGCAACCCTCAGTTTGTTTCCTGAGGTTAAAAATTCCTCATATCAGCAAGGTCATATGATACATGTCTTTCTCTGATTGACTTATTTCACTCAGCATAACACCCTCCAGTTCCATCCATGTCGTTGCAAATGGCAAGATCTCATTCCTTTTGATGGCTGCATAATATTCCATTGGGTATATATACCACTTCTTCTTTATCCATTCATCTGTTGATGGACATCTTGGCTCTTTCCACAGTTTGGCTATTGTGGACATTGCTGCTATAAACATCGGGGTGCACGTACCCCTTCGGATCCCTACCTTTGTATCTTTGGGGTAAATACCCAGTAGTGCAATTGCTGGAACGTATGGTAGCTCTAATTTCAACTGTTTGAGGAACCTCCATACTGTTTTCCAGAGTGGTTGCACCAGCTTGCATTCCCACCAACAGTGTAGGAGGGTTCCCCTTTCTCCACATCCGCGCCAACATCTGTCGTTCCCTGACTTGTTAATTCTAGCCATTCTGACGGGTGTGAGGTGGTATCTCATTGAGGTTTTGATTTGGATTTCCCTGATGCCGAGCGATGTTGAGCACTTTTTCATGTGTCTGTTGGCCATTTGGATGTCTTCTCTGGAAAAATGTCTGTTCATGTCTTCTGCCCATTTCTTGATTGGATTATTTGTTCTTTGGGTGTTGAGTTTGATAAGTTCTTTAGAGATTTTGGATACTAGCCCTTTATCTGATATGTCATTTGCAAATATTTTTTCCCATTCTGTCGGTTGTCTTTTGGTTTTGTGGACTGTTTCTTTTGCTGTGCAAAAGCTTTTTATCTTGATGACATCCCAACAGTTCATTTTTGCCCTGGCTTCCTGTGCCTTTAGTGATGTTTCTAGGAAGAAGTTGCTGCGGCTGAGGTCGAGGAGGTTGCTACCTGTGTTGTCCTTTAGGATTTGGATGGACTCCTGTCTCACGTTTAGGTCTTTCAACCATTTGGAGTCTATTTTTGTGTGTGGTGTAAGGAAATGGTCCAGTTTCATTCTTCTGCATGTGGCTGTCCAATTTTCCCAACACCATTTGTTGAAGAGACTGTCTTTTTTCCACTGGACATTCTTTCCTGCTTTGTCAAAGATAAGTTGACCATAGAGTTGAGGGTCCATTTCTGGGCTCTCGATTCTGTTCCATTGATCTATGTGTCTGTTTTTGTGCCAGTACCATACTGTCTTGATGATGACAGCTTTGTAAAAGAGCTGGAAGTCCGGAATTGTGATGCCGCCAGCTTTGCTTTTCTTTTTCAATATTCCTCTGGCTATTCGGGGTCTCTTCTGGTTCCATACAAATTTTAGGATTATTTGTTCCATTTCTTTGAAAAAAGTGGATGGTATTTTGATGGGGATTGCATTGAATGTGTAGATTGCTCTAGGTAGCATTGACACCTTCACAATGTTGGTTCTTCCAATCCATGAGCATGGAACGTTTTTCCATTTCTTTGTGTCTTCTTCAATTTCTTTCATGAGTATTTTATAGTTTTCTGAGTACAGATCCTTTGCCTCTTTGGTTAAATTTATTCCTAGGTATCTTATGGTTTGGGGTGCAATTGTGAATGGGATCGACTCCTTGATTTGTCTCTCTTCTGTCTTGTTGTTGGTGTATAGGAATGCCACTGATTTCTGTGCATTGATTTTATAGCCTGCTACTTGACTGAATTCCTGTAGGAGTTCTAGCAGTTTTGGGGTGGAGTCTTTTGGGTTTTCCACATACAGTATCATATCATCTGCAAAGAGTGAGAGTTTGACTTCCTCTTTGCCGATTTGGATGCCTTTGATTTCTTTTTGTTGTCTGATTGCTGTGGCTAGGACTTCTAATACTATGTTGAATAGCAGTGGTGAGAGTGGACATCCCTGCCGCGTTCCTGACCTTAGGGGAAAAGCTCTCAGCTTTTCCCCATTGAGAATGATATTCGCTGTAGGTTTTTCATAGATGGCTTTTATGATATTGAGGTATGTACCCTCTATCCTTATACTCTGAAGAGTTTTGATCAAGAAAGGATGCTGTACTTTGTCAAATGCTTTTTCTACATCTATTGAGAGGATCATATGACTCTTGTTCTTTCTTTTGTTAATGTATTGTATCACGTTGATTGATTTGCGGATGTTGAACCAACCTTGCAGCCCAGGGATAAATCCCACTTGGTCATGGTGAATAATCCTTTGAATGTACTGTTGGATCCTATTGGCTAGTATTTTGGTGAGAATTTTTGCATCCATGTTCATCAAGGATATTGGTCTATAATTCTCCTTTTTGATGGGGTCTTTGTCTGGTTTTGGGATCAAGGTAATGCTGGTCTCATAAAATGAGTTTGGAAGTTTTCCGTCCATTTCTATTTTTTGGAACAGTTTCAGGAGAATAGGTATTAATTCTTCTTTAAATGTCTGATAGAATTCCCCTGGGAAGCCATCTGGCCCTGGGCTCTTCTTTGTTGGGAGATTTTTGATGACTGCTTCAATTTCCTTAGTGGTTATAGGTCTGTTCAGGTTTTCTATTTCTTCCTGGTTCAGTTTTGGTAGTTGATACATCTCTAGGAATGCACCCATTTCTTCCAGGTTATCTAATTTGCTGGCATAGAGTTGCTCATAATATGTTCTTATACTTGTTTGTATTTCTTTGGTGTTGGTTGTGATCTCTCCTCTTTCATTCATGATTTTGTTGATTTGGGTCATTTCTCTTTTCTTTTTGATAAGTCTGACCAGCGGTTTATCCATCTTGTTAATTCTTTCAAAGAACCAGCTCCTAGTTTCTTTGATCTGTTCTACTGTTCTTTTGGTTTGTATTTCATTGATTTCTGCTCTGATCTTTATTCTTTCTCTTCTCCTGCTGGGTTAAGGCTTTATTTGCTGTTCTTTCTCTAGCTCCTTTAGGTGTAGGGTTAGGTTGTGTATTTCAGACCTTTCTTGTTTCTTGAGAAAGGCTTGTATTGCTATATACTTTCCTCTCAGGACTGCTTTTGCTGTATCCCAAAGATTTTGAACAGTTGTGTTTTCATTTTCATTGGTTTCCATGAATTTTTTTTAATTCTTCTTTAATTTCCTGGTTGACCCATTCATTCTTTAGTAGGATGCTCTTTAGCCTCCATGTATTTGAGTTCTTTCTGACTTTCCTCTTGTGATTGAGTTCTAGTTTCATAGCACTGTGGTCTGAAAATATGCAAGGAATAATCCGTCTTTTGGTATTGGTTGAGACCTGATTTGTGACCTAGGATGTGATCAATTCTGGAGAATGTTCCATGGGCACTAGAGAAGAATGTGTATTCCGTTGCCTTGGGATGGAATATTCTGAATATGTCTGTGAAGTCCATTTGGTCCAGTGTTTCATTTAAAGTCTTTATATGTTATCCAAAATTTTACAAATATGTATGATACGTGCATACGTGTATATATATATACACATATATATATTACATTTTTCTGTATGTATTTGTATGTATGTATAGGTATTCATATAAATATTATGTATATGTATGCATATGCTTACATATATGTACATATATAGAGATATGTTTGTATGTATATGTATACACATAAACATTCACAAATGGATGTACATATGGTATAGGAACATGCCTTATTCTTTTTTGCAACTTGTTATTTTCACTAAACAAATGCTTAAAATTCTTTATATTAACTAAGATCTTCTTTACTTTCACTTGTACTGATTTATTTATTTGTCTGTGGGAGTGATACTTTAAACATCTTTCCCAGTGCCTAGCATATTACTCTCATTGATCAAATACAATACAGTGGTGTTGTATGACGATGTACACTTGTAGAGTTGCATTTATTATACATGCCATTCAGCAGCTTACTTTTCTTCTCAGGACTTGTTTTACATGTATGTTTCTTCATGTCATCTCTTCGGTTTTGTCTCCCTGCTACATGGCCCCCATAGTGTTCATTCACCACATTTTAGCCACTGATGTTCACAGTGATAGGCATCCAGGTCCTGCCTCCAACTTCTCACACCACAGATTACACTAGGGAAGAAACCAAACATGAAAAAGCAACCAGGTTCATGCATGCCCATGTTTAGACCTGAATGGGAATTTTCTTTGGTATATATTCCTGAATGCAGAACCACTGCTTTATTTGGTATGCATAGACTTAATTTATCTAAATACCACCAGGCTGCTCTCCACAATGGTTACACCAGTCTATATCCCCCCCAACAGGGCATGAGGGTTTCCACATTTCCACATTGCCATTTGTACTTGTTGTCACCCAGCTTTCCAGATTTCTGTGATTTGATAAGTAAAGTGATATTGTTGCTTTAATTTGAATTTCTTTAACTGGTACATTTTTGGATTTCCACTTAAGTATATTGCCTAGCTACATCTTTGTCTAGTTTCCTCTTGGGGTTGAAGTATCTTTTCTTGTTGATTTGCAGAAGCTCTTTGTATATTCAAGATAGTAGGTTTTTTATATAGTTTTTGATATTGCAAATATCATCTCGCATACTCTTACCCATCTTTTAACCTAATGCATGGTATTATAAATATAAAATCCTCATTTTTTATTGTAATCAAATCCATTTTTCTTATAGATTTGGATTTGAATGTTTTTTTAAGCTACTCCATAACCTGAAATCATGAAGATTAACACCTATTTTCTTTCATTAACTACAGTTTTACCTTTCACGTGTATTTACCCTTTCACATTGACCTACATGGAATCTATGTGGTGTACATCTGAACATACTGTTCAGATGATACTTTAGACTTTGTTATTATACTCAGTGATATAAAGAATATCTTCATAGAGTTGCTAGATCAATGTATTTTCTTTGTTTTTATTGATATTGTTAAACTCCCCACCAAAGTACTGTTCTATCGGTGATGTCTAATAAAAGTACACTTTATATTTCATACATATAAACTTATAGGCAATCAAAAGTTATCTACAATTTGACATTCTATTGTGCTATTAAATTTTTTTCATTAAAATATTTCATTCTACCACCCATGCTAAAATTTGGGTTCTGTTTTTATTTGAAATCCCTACCGTTTCCTTAGCATTCTTTGATGCATCATATTATATATTATATCACTTTCCATTTAAACATGAAAGGGGAAGATGGTGGTAGAATGGTGGCAGACATGTTAAAAGAAAAAAAAACTCTTGAAAATATAGGAATTCATTATTATCTTCTTCCTTCTGGGAAGGACAAATAATGATACATATTAAAAGCAGAAACATCACTTGCAAAATGATTATCTAAACCTAACCATAATCACAATTAATTCTTGTAAATGTTTCCACCAAAGGGCTCTTGTCTTATCAACTAGAACGATGGTAATCATTACCAAATATTTTGAAGGTACTTGACTGTAATTTTGGCCTGAAACAAAGTATTTGCTAAAACTAGGGAGCATTTAGCAGTTGGTCCCTTTCTGAAAGACAGATTTTGAATTATTTGTGTTGGGAAAAATGTACTTGGCATATAAATATATTGCTAGCTCATTTTTAAGCAAAACTAAGCATTTTATTTCAGGACAGGAAAAATCTCCTGCATGAATGAAATATTTAGTGACCAAGCTAAAATAAGACAGTCCTGATGATATTCTTTATTGTAATGGTGTGTTGGTTAGGGTGTGAAGCGATAGGTACTTCCATTCATTGCTTGTGGGGCTGTAAGATGACCTATAATCTCTAGGATACAACTTGGCAACACATCCAATACTTTAAGCATACAGTGTGAGTCAAAAATTGTAGGGGTGCTATTATCAAAGAGAATATTTATACAAAGAAATTATTAAAAATTTATTAATGAAAGAAATGTATTTTTAAAAAATGAACACAATACACATTTTACTCTTTTACTCCCCAGTGGTCAGAAAGGTATACATTCTGTACTATTACTCTATTAATATCAATCATGAAAAAATATTTATACCCCAAATATGCTATTTTCTTTTTTCCTTTGTACTTTCTAATACTTTCAGATTAGAAATTTAGATTTGTATTGATAAATTATTTTTACTTTATTAAGCTCTCCTTTCAAGAATAATTTTTAACAAGTTTGCTGTATTCCTTAACTATAGTTTGCAATTAATGTTTGGAAAAAAAAAACCTAGGGTTTATGGGTTATACCATGCTTTCCTTTTATACCACATTCTCTCAATTCCTGTGTCTGTTGTTTTGATTCATTTCTCATTCTGTTGGGAATATGTCCTTAAGAAATTTTTTTCACCAAAGTTTCAGAGTTGTCAATTTTCTGGGACCCTGTGGGCCAGAGAGCATCTTTTGTATCTCATGTCTGAGTATGTCATGGCTTCTCTTTATTTAAAATCTTGGATGACAATTTTTCACCCTTGAGACATAGTAGACGTGGTTCCCTTGGAGTGAAGAAGCACTTATGAAGACCAGAAATTTATGCCAAATTTACCTCTCTTCCCTTCTCTGTACCCTTGTTTTTTCCACTGCTAAGGTTCAAAACATTTTTCTGTTGCTGTTTTTTCTCCAAATGCTGACTTTTCATTAGAATAAGATTGGATACCATCTCTTTCCTTTGATATTTTTCCCCCAGGCACTTGGTGAGTCACTTAATCTGAAGATTCATTTTTTTCTTCACATCAAAGAAATTTTCTTCTATTGTTTCTCATTATTGTTTCTTCATCTGCTCCGTTCTTTTCCTGTCTGTAATTCCTCTCCATTTTCAGCTTGTACCCACATCCTGAAATAACCTATTTGTAGACCAATTTGAGGCTTTTTTTCCCTCCTCCTTCATCTGGAAGAAAACACAGTGAGGGTATATGGGGGAAGAAACGGTGCTTGGAGTCAATGATCTCTTAGTGCTAGCATTAAAGGTAATTTAGAAATTTCAAAAAATTTAAATTGCACATGGCCAATTTTTGGAGATGTCTACAAAGAACATATATTACTTTTTTAGTATGAAAAAAAATATTTTCAAAAATAAAGGAAGCAGTTGAACAGGAAGACATAAAAACTACAGGGATAGACTTTCATTTCAGTAATTAGTGACCAAGTCCAGGCACACTAATATGGGTGCTTGTGTTTCACAGTCTGAGAGAGCTATAAAACCCTACAAAAGATTTAGTGACCCTAATAATCACAGTTATAATATCAGAAAACAAACCTGCAGGTAAAGGTAGAGAAGAGAGATTAGATTGCCTGAAGAGGTAACATTAAGGTGAATTCAAAAAGACTTTCTTCGGTGTAGAGGAGGCTTTCATATTGAGATCATATATTCCCAGCCTAGAATTTCCACTTCTAATAGAAAGTTTAGGGCTTGATATCTTTCCCCCAACAATGAGGATTAGATTCCAGAAACCTCCCACAGTGAAAAACTTGGCAATTAAAGAGATTTATAACTGGATGTGAAAAATAAAACTGGAATAAGTCCCTGAAAGCCCTCGAAAAAATTATTTAAATACAATAAAATAATAAAGACAACACAGTAAATAATAACAGTTGAAGATATCTAAAACTTAAATTTATACTGATGGATCTTGTACCTTTCATTTCCATTTATTCTTCCTGACCCTTTTCGAATTTTTTCAGAATCTCCCACTGATTATTCAAATATATGCACATGGTTTTACTTTGTTGCACTAGTAGACATGTTTACAGTGATAGATCTTTCTGTAGAGTAATGTTCATCCCTATGTCCAGCTCTTCCCCGGTGTTTGATGCCCTTTGGATTCCAAGATCTGGGATTTGGTGACCCCACCTCCCAGCCCCTGCCACATTGGGTCTTGTCTCTGTCAGCATTTCTTGGATGAGTTTCACCCTCTTCCTATAGATGATTCCACTTTGTGGCTCTAAGGGTCTCCCTTGGCTTTTCTTTATTTTGCATATCTCTTTGTCTCTGATCTTGCAATCTTTTTTCTATACCATCCTCTGAGCAGCTGGGTCAGGCTTTTGGGCACTGCCCACAAATATACATAGTCTCAGCCCAGACCACTTTTCTCACCATACCAAGTGCCCATTCAGGTAAACCACTCCAAGCACTGCCCATGGGAAGAGCTTAGCTCTGCCTTTCAAGCCACACTTGACTGTGGCCAGAATGTAACCAAACTTCCATTTTTGGCTTGCACACACTTACTGAGATGACCTCTCTTATAATAATCTTTGGGGTCTGTTTCCTCCTTCGGCTTGTCTTAGAGGATCCCCCTACAGCCATCAATGAGAGTTGAGATAGAGACCCTGGGCTCTCCTGCAGCCTACTTGTGCACTCTGGTTCTGCTTCAGCTCCATCTTAGGCGTCCTATTTCCATGTGATGATAGATTCCTGCGCCACCTGTCTGATAAAGGTACGACTCTGACAGAACACAGCTCACGATGGATGTTCTGAATACATGGTTACTTGTTCTTAAATATGCGGTCTCTTTCAGGACACAGTAGTAGATATTGATGTATAGTTCTTCACTGCAAATGGCATGTCCTCATCGTAGGTCCCCAGAGCCCCCTGCCTGTGATTCTCCCACTGGGATTTGTCATGACCTTTTCTCTGCATGACTTTTCACTGCTGACACCTGATGGTGTGGCCCAGGTGGCAGGGATGTTTGCACTGCAGCCTGCACGTGGAGCAGCTCCTTTTCCTATTGCAGGAACCGCTCAAAGATGACAGAATATGGGGTGGTTGAGTCAGTGAAGCGTCTGCCTTCGGCTCAGGTCATGATCTCAGCATCCTGGGATCAAGCCCCGCATGGGGCACCCTGCTCAGTGGAGAGTCTGCTTCCCCCTCTCCCTCTGCCTGCCACTCCCCCCGTTTAGGCTCTCTCTCTCTGTCAAAGAAATAAATAAAATCTTTTTAAAAATATGATAGAATATGGGTCAAAGTAATGTTCCCAGCTGTGTGGAATTTATTATTTTGATAATACCTATTAAGCAGTACACTCATTGGTTGCCCATTTGTTTTGGCCATAGGAAACTGTCCGTCTTTCATCCAATCAACAATCTCCACAATTCTGTGTGAGGTAAGGCCTCTTGGTTACCACTCTGATCTCGGTCACCACACAACCGTCCCTGCATTCTGGTGGTTATGTGCACCACCTGTGACTAGTGCTTTGGGACCCCACCATTCCCACATCCCCACCACTCTCTGTGAACAAGCTTCATGTCAGCCCACAGAGGAGTTTCCACTGAAGACCATGAAGTTCATAAAGCAGGTGACTTCTCAGCAGAATATTCACAGCAGCCTTGTGAATCCTGAGTCCTCTGGACCTTGCTGTGGGATATGGTCTTCTATCCTCTCCAGCATCGACACCTGGCTGAGTCTTTAAGTCTCTTTCTCTACCACCTGCCATGGTCGTGCAGCTTTGCCACTTCACCCAGCGTGGGCCATCTCTTCTTCCAGGCTTCCAGAAGCCAACCTCCCAATAAGTTAGCCTCATCCCCTGGTGTTAAGTCCCATATCTTGACCAAGGAACCCCCTTGATCAAGTACCCTGAAGCCAGCACCCTGAAGGTGCTGTAGCTGAAGGCTGTCAGCTAACTGTGCTCCTTGCCACAGAATGGCAGGTCTTTCTTGAGGGAAGATCTCAGAGGCACAATCCATGGCTGCTGGAGTGAGCAAGATCTCACTACGAGAAGTTGGTAAGAAAATATCAGCTTCATAGGATGCATCACCCATGGGTATATGCTCATCGAGATACACAGTGAGCAAATAGCTCAACACCACGCATGGTTCTCTTTTTCTCCTAGGACTACATTATCGAATTTATTTATCATTTATTTTGGTTTTTTTTTGTTTTTTTTTTTTTTTTTTTTTTAGAGAGAGAGAATCTCAGGCAGGCTCCATGCTCAGCACAGATCCCTACGTAGTGCTCCATCTCAGGATCCTGAGATCATGACCTGAGCCCTTAGCCAACCAAGCCACCCAGCCACCCCAAGGAAGACATTATCTAATTGTTCAAAAGTTAAATATGTGCTAGTGTGATTCAGCTGCAGCATAAATACAAAAACTGAAATTATTTTCTTCAGTATTATTCATTCCCTACCTAGCGTTGTTTACTACTGTATATTCCAAATCTCATATCTCAAAATAGAGAAAATTAAGTCCCTAGATGGGACCTTAATGCTTACCAAATCAACCTTCACATTTTATAAATGAGAGAAATGCAATTTCAACTCAATTAGCTGACTATGAGGGGAAAACACAGTTCTTAGGATTGAGGGTTGCTGTATTTAGTGAATAAAACGATGCCCAATGAAATTTTCATTCGAGATAAGCAACAAATAATTTCTCTGGTGTAAGTATATCCATGCAATATTTGGCACAAACTTATACTAAAAAGGAATGCATTCTTTATCTAAAATTCAAATTTAACAGGGGCCTTGTCTTGTATATTTTCTTGTACATACATCTCTTATCTTGTATGTTATCTGGCAAATCTATCCATGCTTCAAAATCACTATGTCCGGGGCGCCTGGGTGGCTCAGTCGTTAGGTGTCTGCCTTTGGCTCAGGTCATGATCCCGGGGTCCTGGGATCGAGCCCCGCATCAGGCTCCCTGCTCAGCAGGAAGCCTGCTTCTCCCTCTCCCACTTTCCCTGCTTGTGTTCCCTCTCTCACTGTGTCTCTCTCTGTCAAATAAATAAATAAAATCTTTAAAAAAAATCACTTTGTCCCCTCATCACGTCCAGCTTCCACTCCTAAATTCTTCAACGGTGTTGCAAATTTCTGAGGTGCACTAAAGCTAAAAGTTATGTTATGTGTTGAGCTATAGAGAAGAGATTACTAAAGAAGATAAGTGGAGAAAGGCATCACACTCAGAGCCTTTGTAAAAATTAAAAATACATTGTAAAAATAGTGTTATTCAAAAAACCACACACTGCTCCAATCCTCGGTGCAATGTAGGTTGCTGAGTGTTTAGGTCAGTGTTTTTCACCCAGCAGACCATGATTCGCTAGAGGGCTGAGAAATCAATTTAAAGGGTCATGACCAGCATTTTTTTTTCAATGACATAGGATAGCCCAGAACAGAAAACGCCGTCATGTAATTTCGTGTAGTAGGAGTAAATATTTTGTGAAAATTCTGTTTCCATTATATAGTTGTGCATGTGTGTTGGCTCACACCATGGCAGGCCCACAGAGCCCAAGAGCAGATGGAGCTGAACTCAGTCATAAGAACTGGCTGTTTTTCTTTTCCACAATTTCCACCGGGTCTCAAAGTCTATGGTCACACTAATGGATATAGCAACTGGTTACATCACACGGACCATCACCATTGGAGAAGAGAAAAGGGGCAGTCTCCTAAGGCACAAAGGCATTTTATGACAAGTAGGTATAAACAGTAGCTTTCAAAACCCAAGCTCCAAGCTGAGCCCGGCTCCAAGCTGAGTAGTTAAGATCCAATGGACTATGAAGGTCAGGCAAAGTCAGGGCAGAGCTTCATGACTATTATAATGAAGTCACATGTGAACCAAATTTCCAGGTTAACCATAAGCACTTCTTGTAGCATAAACACATTATCAATTCCTCTGGGCTACAATTCTTAAGCATGTAGTATTGGAAGACATTCTTTTGGAATTCTGTGCTTTTAAATAGTTAAAACGCTTAAAGTTTCTATTTTAAATTTTATTTTCCTTCCATTAGGTAGCAAAACATGGCATCTTGCTAATGACATGTTAAAAGAATACACGGATTATAAATATTGGTTTTGTTGTCCCGACTAGAGTAACATTTTAAAGAGGAACATGGTTATTTCAAAAAAGGAAACAATTCAAAACATCGGAAAGGTTTGTGGTGTGACTCACTCGGGGTCGGCATGACCTTCCTCAGAATTTCTGCCCAGTACCCTTGACCAATGGTTTAGTCTGTTTTTTCCAGCTGGTAGGTACAGTTACCCACCAGGATCCGAAAGGAGTTGATATTCATTTTTCTGTAATTTTTTCCTGTCAAATATGTTGGGGTTTTTAAGTTATAGAAAGTGACCAGATAGCAGCTGGTATCTTTTCCCTTCAAATCTACCACATCTGATTTAGTGAAACATAACAAAATAATGCCCAGTCGCATCTTTTGTTTGGTGTTTTTATTATTGACGTGATTTGTTTGTTTGGTTTTGCTTTTTTTTTTTTTTTTTTTAATCCCAATGTCGAAGCTACATCCGAGAAAAACTCTTTCCTTCTGTGCAGGTATCCTAACCTATACAAAAAATAAGTAAATAAATCTCTGAGTTATAGAAACTAGATTGAGTTGTGCATACCGTTTGAATTGAAAGCGCTAATGTGTTAAAACAGCATAAAGGACTGAAATTACCTATATCAAAGGAAAGTGAAAAAATTGGACTTGGCTTCTCTGTATCTGTAAAGATTTTATAAAATAGAATGAAGGGTCCAAAGGGTAGTACACAGGAATAATCTCAGGGCCATATCTTTGGGATGTATCTTGTCCTCGTAGACTAGCTCTTGTTTTTAAGGGAAAAGAGGGAGGTAGCACGGACAGTTGCAGCAATGAAAAGAAATAGCTCCGTTCCACATTTCAGGACACCTTTAGAACTGGGCATTTTTGCAGAGGGCAAAAATTCGCATTTGCTGAGGAAATATTCTAGAAAATGAATAAGAAATAAATATCCTCAGATTAATGCTATATAAATACATTTGCTATAGGTTTCATTAAATATTCATGGTACACACATGTACAGGTCAAATTACCTTTAAATATTAAATTTCATTTCCAGCGGTAGGGAATTTCAGATTTATTCAGGGTTTATAAGGAGCAGGAATGGGACCCACGCATTATTATCTGCCTGTAAATGCAGCTGCTGGTTTAACTGGGTCCCTAAGGTTAGAAGGGACTTAACTCACAAAAATGTGGAATAGCCTCAGGTGTCTTGTCTCTGTCCTAAAAAATCGCACCTGGAATTTAAAGATGTACTAAAAACATAAGTATTTGACATGGACTTTAAGGAAGAAATGGATAATTTGGTGCCTCCTGCATTATATGCCTGAGGCACGTTATGCTAATCTCAGTTAATACAACCAGACCAGTGGAGTAAGAATTTTTATCCTTCCATATGAGGCAAGTGATGAAAGACAGGTTCTGAGAAACATCCTAGATTGCATGTGATCTTAGAAAATGGCAGAGTCTAGATGGAAACCTGATTCCTCAAGGTCGAGCGTTCAAGTGTGTCTCCAGTGACGTCAAGCATCACATGGGGCACTGTAGATCACCATGTTCTTCAAGCATTAACAGCATGAGCAGCTTAAGTGTTGGGTAACTCTTCCTTTATGCACTGAGGTGGGTAAGCACTCTGAATTTGAGTTTCAAAGATTTGGGGGCTGGAATGTGTTCTGCCTCTCAACATGGAAATACTTGCATATTTCCTATTGCTCTGATTTTTTTTTTTTTTCATTGAGGGTAAAACGGGAATAATATTACAGATACTTCCTACCTTGTAGGAGTGTCGGAGGATCAGCTGAGGTATTACATGGGGCTGTGGTATAGAAAATACCAAGTCTAAAACAAACACAAGCCTCATCACCCACCCTCTGGAAACAGGCTGGTCCAGTGCTTCACACCCTTTCAGCACAACTTCTGGGGTCCTCTCAATGGAGATGACTTTCAGGTTCATTCTCAAAGCCCATTCCCACATTGCCTCCTACCGACACTTTTGATGCTTCTGTGAATAGGCTTTGCATAGAGTTACTGAGCAGCTTGTACAGTATGGAAAAAATGCATTCAGCACCCAGGTTTAAACACATTCCTAAGTGGACCAAACAATCTATCATCCAAACTGGGACATTTTTTGATTGTTATTAATAATGATGCTGGGGCAATGTGTGTAAACCAGGACTGTCCCAGGTGAGGAAGAGGAATGATCACTCCACATTTACCCCCTCCTAAAACCATACCGCTTCATCTTCCATGCACCAATATATTTTAGGAACTATACCCTGATTTAAAAAAAAAAAAAAAAGACAGACGCAGTTGGATTGTTTGTGTGTACTGAAAGTGTTATTTTGATAAATGTAAAAATGTTAAATATGCCACAAAATGTCTAAACCTGTTTTATTTTTTGCATGCCAATTAGAATTGTTTTTTTTTTTTATGACAATTCTGGGAATAGTCTAGAATTCTCTGATCCTTGGAGAAGCTCTTTCCACAGCCCGTGACGTGATCTTGCAGTGCAAGATCAGTTCAGTTCTGTCCATGCAGCGGAAACCCTCTGGACACTCTCAACCCAGTGTCTCCTCAAGTTCAATATAGGTAAAACCAAATTCCCCCTAAGACAGGGTCATCTTCCCTTGACTGGACTAAGGACATTAGGTGGTTCCACCATCTTTGGGTGGAGATATCACAGCATGATGCTTTGCAACTCTTGAAGCTACACAGGAAGCAGAGAGAGATGTAAATGAGAGTCAGGGCCAGAACCCCTGTTTGGTGGCACTTCCAACAGCCTCTGTAGCCTCTGATTTCTCACACTGCATGGGGCAGAGTGCACAAGCTGCAATGTCAAAGAGAACTCCAGGAACAGGGCAGAGAGCCAGGCACCTGAGCCCAGGGTTGGCAGAGTGGAAGTAGCTTCTGGGGAAGGGAAGGTGACAAGGATACATGCTGGTTCTCCATCTGACACGTACCTGCAGCACCATCTGTAGCACTTACTCTGAGCCGGGAAGTCCCATGGCCTCTGGGAGAAATGAGAGCCCTCTGCTGTAACCGCACAGATCCTGAGAAGACTCTGGAAGAGCAGTCACCATTCCTGGTTCATCAAACCCTACTGGGCCAAAGACGCCTTATGAGAATCCTCCAGCTGGTTCTGATCCCCTTGCATGTGTAATAAACCTCCCAAATAACTGCCTCTTTTGCCTTGTTGAATGAATCACTCCACACACACACACACACACACACACACACACACACACACACACACATCAACACATGCATACATACTCACTCCACGTATAATGTTTCCACACCTTGTAGCTTGAGTTTCACAATATCGTAAGACCCCCTTTGGCATAGAGTACATGCCTTCATGGAAAGAAAGTCACTAACAATCATCCAAATTATAATTGGCACTATAAGGAAAATGCAATAAGGTAGCCTGAGATGTGATGTGAGGAGCCCCACAGAGTCCCATGAGGTCATGAGATGTTGTAGGTGATGATGTCTCTGAGGACCCTTGTGGGAGTGGGGCACACAGAGGTTCCTGGATGCCCTGATGCCCTTGACCAGCCTCTCAAATCACTAAGTAGAGTCCCTCATCTTTCTGGTCTACCTGTGCTGCTGAAATCCTTGATGGGAGTGGATCTGTTACAACCCACGATGGAGTTTGCTGGGCCCTCACATCACTGAGGCGCCATGACCACCACCCAGGTGACTACCTGAAGGAAGGAGAAACTTCTGTTTGTCCAAGCTATTGCCGTTACGGTCTCTTTGTTACCACAGCTTAAGGGGCATCTACTTAATACAGGTGCTCCACACATATTTTCATCTTTCTTCTTTAAAATATGACCTTATTATCCCATTTACACATCAGAAAACTGAATTTCAGGGCACCTGGGTGGCTCAGCCATTAAGCATCTGCCTTTGGCTCAGATCTTGATCCCGGGGTCCTGGGATCAAGCCCCGCATCGGGCTCCCTGCTCTGCGGGAAGCCTGCTTCTCCCTCTCCCACTCTCCCTGCTTGTGTTCCCTCTCTCGTTGTGTCTCTCTCTGTCAAATAAATAAATAAAATCTTAAAAAAAAGAAAGAAAACTGAATTTCAAAAGGCTAAGTTGCATTCTTAATTCTTAAAACTATTACATAGAATAGTCAATGTTTACCCTTTTTTGACAAGCTTATATTTAGAAATTTTCCCTAAACAATTGGATATTTGTTCTTAAAAATAAATAAATATTTCTAATTATTATTGAAAATCATTTTGGTTTCTCAAAAAGACAGAAAAAAAGTAGCCTGATTCAGCGTTCATTGTTGTTTCTAAACTGCCATGAAATTACTAAATAAAAATGAGTAATTTATTATGTGTAGATGGGCATATCATAAAATAACTTATATTATCTTCAAATGTGGGTTATTGCAAAATGAGGATGAGGACCATAGAGAATCACAATGTTGATGGCCTTGTCTGGCAAATAAATTATCTAAAGAAAATTCTAAGAAAACTCTATGGCCAAATATGCGTTTTCTCCAAAACTAAAATGTTTCCTTCTCATAGACTTTAAACTTCTTAAGAACAGAATCCCTGTCAGATTAGCCTTTTTATCTACAGAACTCCTCACACATTTTTGAGCATAGAATCAATGCTTAAAATACACTTATTCACTTAACTTATACAATATCCCACTCCCAGTTATAGCCTCTGAGAATAAAAATTATTTGCATAGTGTTTTACAGTTTATAGATCACTTTTATAAATGACATTTTCAGGTACAATTACTATGGTTATCTCTCATATAAACTAGAGAAGCTAGAGCTAAAAAAAAACAAAAAAAAAAACAAACTTGTAAAGTTTCCCAAGTAGACATGGCTTTTAAAAATTGTCTTGGGGAGCCTGGGTGACTCGGTTGGTTAATCGTCTGCCTTTGGCTCAGGTCATGATCCCAGAGTCCTGGGATCAAACCCTGCATAGGGCTCCCTGCTCAGCAGGAAGTCTGCTTCTCGCTCTCCCTCTGCTCCTCCCCCTGCTCATGTTCACATGCGTTCTCTCTCTCTCCCTCTCTCTTTCTCACATGCTCTCTCTCTGTCTCTCAAATAAATAAATAAAATCTTTTTAAAAAATTGTGTCCTGATAAGTCAACATGCATCATTTGACTCCAGATCCTACCATCTCACTTGTATGTGATGAAGACTTTTTTGAATGAATGGATACATCAATCCATCAATCAATGAAACATTGGAAAATGAGCAGTAAAATTATGTTGTAAAGCAACCAACTAATTGACGATCAGTCCCAAGGTTATTATTTATGTGTTCTTTATTATTATTATTATTATATTTTTCAAACAAGAATGAGGCAGATGAAAAGCAAACACAAAATGACCAAAAAAGATATTCCACCAAAACAGTAGTCACATCGTCATCAAGGGATATGTGTGTATCTTTGCACTCAGAAAAGTTCAGAAGTGCTTGCTTCATGATAAGGGCTCACAAAGAGCTACATAGTTTGGCATCGTAGTCCAAGTGGTTCCTTGTTGGCGATGGCCATTGTCATAAGGCTGAATTTAACTTTAGAAGTATCACATGCCATCTGGCTCCAAAGAGCAAATCTATTTTTATAATATCAAATTTGCAATAAGGGAAAACAACACACATGCTTGGAGTTGGATGAGCTTCCATTTTTAACATGACTGACTTTCATTCATCTTCCTGGGTACCCCCGAACTGGGTGGGCTCTTTTTCTCTGCTCCAGGCCTTATCTCCGTTAAAGTTGTATGATTAGGATCCCCAAGTCACTGAACAAACAAGGTAGGATTCTCCATAACAGACCTTTTGTTCACATACATTTCACTGGCTTTCACTGGAGAAGTCAGAGAGTGGCTATCATCTCTCCACACTAATAATATCCTTCAGTAAATGATAAAGTCAAGTCCAAAGTAAACCGAGAAGCTTTATCAGCATGTCAAAGCTATCCCCTTACAGCTCTGTACTTGCCAACTGTGCATCCTCTTCTAGACACAGACTCAATGCACATTAAAAGGCACTTAGCAGAGTGGGTGTTTGTTTGCCAAAGGAGAGCAGGCTGCCCTCTGATTCCAGCCACCCTGGTTGTCACTCTCATCAGAGGAAGAGAAGTATACTTTACAGCTAGACTCCTTCCTTGATGATCTCTTGACTCGAGTCTGGGGGAAATTCAGAGCTTTCTGCCAAGTTATTCTTTCTCTTTCTCCTTGTTAATATTAACTGATGGACTTCTTGGAGGGAGAGTGTATTTCTTACTGTGAAGTGAGAGAACACTGTGGTCGACCAGTTACTCTTCCACCCTGTTGTCAGAGAAGATGAGTCAAAAGGGATTTACACACCCAGTTGATCCTAACAGATGGTCCTTCCCCTGTATTCTGAGAGAAGTTGAAAATCAACCCCCATCCTCTCCAATTCCAAATTAGGCAAATTAGCACACTGGCCTTGATTGTTGGTAAGCAGATTTAGCAAAATGGACACAGTGAAAAAGAGGAAAGATTTAAAAACTTTTGAAAGGCCTTAATCACACCTCATTTCAAATTCTACCCCCACACCCCAAGTTCTGCCATACAAATGATGTTTATCTATAAAGGAGTGAAAGCAGTAATATTTGTCCTTTCTCTTTCCTTTCCTTCCCGTGTGTGTGTGTGTGACCTAACACTGTATATCCAGGAAATGTTGCTATATACATGAATATGCTTGTATAATTTGTGTAAGTGACTAAATATATCAAGTGTATGTAATTGCGAATACATCATACACCCAAAAGATACGTGGGTCTGTGCTGTCAATAAGAGGAACAATGGAAGCTGCTTACTTTGAGAAATGTCAGTATGTTGTAGGTTTTCTTGGCTTTCTTCCCCCCCGGCCCAACAACTGTAGTCAAATATTCCCTGGGGATTGGCTGGCTGATGGAAGGTGTGATGGGGTATGAAGGCTTTCGTCATAAAATCCCCATATAAAAATCCTGTCAAGATTGATAGGGACTGAAGTGTCTACAACACTGTTGCTGTGTTGGTTTCATTCCAAACACAGCATGCTTCTGAATGATCTGTCATTACCATCAGACCTGAAGAAAAGAAAAGCTAAAGAGAGAAATATCTCATTGCCACCTATAGGCTGCACAGAGAAGGTCCAGGTAAAGCCACAAAGCTCAGGGAAACAGCAAAAAGGAAAGGGGGTCCCCAAGTCCTCACGTGTGGATTCGCATTCACCCTGCCTCGGCCCTTCTTTCAAACATCATTCTCATGCCAACATTTGGTGTAGGCATGATGGAGGATTCTAAGGTAGAAGGGAAATGTCTTCCTTCTGTGAGGCAGCATGGTCAGATCCCTAGCCCAAGTTGGGCCAATGGGTATCTTTCCTACGTGAGCTTCTTCACTGTAGCAGAGAATAACTGGGAGCTGAGTTAGTTAATTCTAGGATTCAAGAGGAATGGTCCCAAAGCTGTTGGAGGACCTCAGCACTGATGGGTTTCCATGCATTCTGAGGCCACTGGATTCTGTCTTTTCATGACAACTTCCATGTCCTCCCAATGAAGATCTTTTTTTTTTTAATACGATAGTTCCAGTTATTTTCTGCTGATTACAAACCAAATACACCACTCACACAGTTTCATTTTTAATATTTTATTATTCTTAATTAGTATAAACCTTCTTGGTGATTTTTCTCTTAACAGATAATGATCTATTCCCGAGGGGGAGGGGAGAATGCTCTATTTATTTTCAGAGCAAGAGCATGAGAGACCAGCAAACATGCAGCTCAAAGTTCCCTGAGGAAAGGGATTGTGTCGTACATATTTTTGGTATTGTACTCATGCAATTCCCCAGAGTAGTAACTCACTAGTTATTCCCATCACTTAACAACCCACCAAATAAAAGGCTCAATGTTTTCATTAAAATCACATCACTCAGGAACCTACTGGAAGGGAGATCCAAATACCAAAATCCTACTTAAGAATTAGAGAAATGTAGCTGTTTCTATGTTCAGTTCTACTTATATGGAGCTAACTGCATCTGTTTCATTAATGTGAGGATGATCAGTTGCATTTTGCATCTACTTACCAACTAAAAGGGAATTCTGAGCAGCCATATTTATCATTGCAAGATCTCCATAAAGCAGCCTTGTCATTAGAGATAGCCTGTACTCAAAAAAGACATTCAGTAGCTCTCACTGTGACCCAGTATTGCAAATGAAAAGGTTTGCCCATCAGTATGATTCCTTCTGCCCTCCCACCTTCCCTCTTCCTGAGCCACCATCTGGGTAGAGATGCATGAAGGCATTGCCAAAAATAACTTCATCAATCGGTGTCCCTATATGACAGCACCCAAGATAAAGCTGTTACGTCGGGGTAGTGACAAGATCAGCATAAAAGGGTCTTCTAGACTTTAGATTTAGTACAGATAGCGATCTGATGGTTGGGTTTGGTATGGTTTTTATTCCATTCAAAGACATTTTAAGCCATTCAAAGACATCTTAATCTCTGCTGTCCAATGAACCTCTGTGATTGGGAAGAGTGAACAGTGAATGACTTTCAGTGTCCAAGAGCCTCAGATAAAGCACTTGGAAAGCCTTTGCTTTGTAGGCAACTATAAAACAGTTCAAGACAAAATGCAAGTCTCCACTCTACGATCTCGCCAAGGAGCAAAATATAACTAGCTATCATCCACTAGAACTATTAATTCTATCTTCTCAGTTTTGAAGAGGGCTCAGTTCTGAACCCCCTTTCTCCCTATCCGATACAGTAGGAGATACATGGAGCTGAGGTTGTCGAGAGCCCAGACTGCAGAATTCTGTCTGGCCATCTGAGTTACTCAGAAAGCCCCAAGCACCCTCCTTTTCACTGTATTATAATAAGACAAATTATTCTGGTGTCACAGACTTTGAATACCTACTAACCTTGATAAGCACTTACATCTAAACAAAAAGAGAATCAATTTGCATTTTCCTTTCTGCTGGCTAACATAATGCTTCATTTTACAGTTTGCCATTAAGGGCTATTGCTATCTTTACATACCACATTAGGCGGTTTGTGTCCATTGTTCACACATAGTTCCATCAGAATGTTTCAGGTTGAAGGCATTTTCATAATGATGGTGCTTATGTCCTGCCCGACTCTATTATCCTGAAGGTGTTTATCCCAACAGGTCTCTTCAAGACCTGCAAACTGTCCTCTGTGAGAACATGTCAGTCATCATCTTCCTTCACAATCAGAATTAACAATGTTCAAGGTCTCAGGGAACGTGCGTACATATACACAGACAAACACTCATGACTTACCTGGGTTGGCAGATAGGTAAAGCCACAGAGCTTCTTGAATTGACCTTAATGAAATGAAACCTGCACAGACTCGAGAAATCCCTTGAAGCAAAATTCTAAGAAGAATTCTAAACCATTTCACTAGGCTGACAAGAGCTTCAAACCGAACCATGTCTGGCCTTTGAATTAGCATTTTCTCCTCTGATCTATGGCCTCTTAATTTTCTGGGGCAGAGGAAACAAACCACAGGCATTCATTAAGCAAACATCTGTGTATGGGAAGAAATGAGACGCAAACTCATTCTGGAAACCACAAACACTGGAGTTAGAATAATTGAGAAATGGCCACTGTCAGGTAGCGTAACACAATTATTATAGATGTAACCTTTGGGGAAGAAAAGCCCGAAAGTCTTAACCTAGAAAGACAGATGCACTCGGTGAAAAAGAATGATCACCAAAGACCCATTTTACAATGAAAAAGCACAGAAGTTGTGGCTGCAGAACACCATTCCAACAGTGACAAATAGCTTGGTCAGAGATCAAAAATTAAAGCATAAAATATTGATATTTTAAAAATTGAGTTTTCATAATAAAAGAAAAAAAAACACACAAAAGAGCCATTTTCTCCCAGTATGTTTGGCAACCATATTTTAATGTACAGTCAGCTATTCTTCATTTGATATTAGTTCTGTAACTCCTTTCATGTCCTGATTCCATTTTAAATCAATAAAGAATAGGTCTGGGATATTTTTTACATTTGTGAAAAGTCTGAATCTCGAATGCCAACTACTTAATCTCTTCATTACATATGAATCCCATTTTGTCTTGAAGAAACTATGTTCTAAGATCCTAATGGACAGGTAAAGTACCTTTAAATTTTGTCTGGGCCTTGTGTGAAGTAGCTAATGATGGTGGAAGAGAGGCTGATAAATAAAAATAAAAGAAGCCCTGGCAGAATTATCAATCCTTGGAATACATAGGCATCCTCTGAAGAGTTTAAAATATAATAACACTTCACTCAGAAACTTCTACTTTTGGTGGAGTCCAGGGAAAGAGAAGAAAACAAAGATTTATGAGACAAGGAGGTATGGACTCTATGTTGGTGTCTGGAGTAAGCCCCAGGGAAGAAATGGAGAAGAAGGCTTTCCACCTGCACTGGGGAAATTTACATTCCAGAGTGGAGTTTGACAAGAAAGCAATCAAAACACCCAGCGTGCAGGAAGTGCTGGATTCCCCTGTGCAGGACTGAGAATCATTTCAATATTACCATCTCCGTAATCCTCATGATCTTCCTATGAACCTGGTGCTAATTATCATCAGCTCACATCAGGACATTTTGGGACACTGGGAGGTTACGTGAGAGTCAGGTAGGAAGTCTAGGCATGGAACCTCATGGAACTCTTAGCTCTCCAACATCAGGGACAGCTGTAATTCTCCATGGCATGTCCCCAGGAGTGTCAAGTCCGTGGCTATTTAGAAGTCCCTCCTGGAGGAATGCAAAGCTGCTTACTTTAATTTGCACTTGCTCCCACACCCGACCCCAGCTTCACAATGCCCACCAAAAAGCTGGAAGAATATTTATGGGATTCCATAAACCCCAATTCAAAAAATCCGAAGACCAAGCCGCTGTCATTCAAATGATCTCAACATCCACAGCACACCGTCCTACTACAAGGCCAAAGGAAAATTTAACGAAGAAAGTGGGGAAAACATTTTCTCTGGTAAAATGGGAGTGATTTTTTTTTTTCAGAAATAAAAATACTTTTAATGATGACTGGAAGCTCGACCAGAAGGATTTTAAAATCAATGTCGAAACCAATCAAAACCTGGATAGGGGTGAATATTTGTATTATCCCAAGACTTTTCCTTCTACAAAAGGGCTCTCTGCAGAATTCTTCTAAATGGTAAACTCTCCCTGTGCATTTAAACGGTGTTTACAGATCATTAACTACTCACAAAAAGGCTGGTGCAGAAAAACTGCCCAAGTATGAGAATCTCTCATTGATTAACCAAAATTTAAGGGAAGGACGCCTGAAAGATGGAATTGTTTGCCAGAAATGAATTTTCATAATGAATTTTGGAACATGTCCATGTCAGTAAGTCATTCTTACGTAACATTTCTTCCTTGCATGCAAACAGAACCCAACTTTTCACAGCATTTTATTTATTTATTTTATTTAATACTTTTTTAAATTGAAGTACTGTTGACACACAATGTTGCACTGGTTTTCAGGTGTACAACATAGTGATTCGACAAGTTATGTTATGTTGTATTCACAAGTGTAGCTACCATCTGTCACCATGTAAAACTATTACAATACCATTGACTATATTCTCTAAGTTCTCTATTATCCCCTTGATTTATTCATTCCATAACTGGAAACCTGGACATCCCACTCCCCTTCACTCATTTTGCCCATCCCTCTTCCCTCTGGTAACCACCAGTTTGTTAATGGTAAAGTATTTGGGCATTATATAAAAATATTAAAATTTGCCAAACTATGACCCAAGTGTTGGTATTTATGTGGTTGTCATGGTTTTTTTTTTTTTAATTCAGTGAATAATAGTATTAATATCCAGGTGCAAAGAATTTTGTCCAGGTTTCTGCGAGATTCTTTAGTGTTGACTTGTAAAAGTAGAATTAATGGCTCCAACACACACGATTTTTAATGTTCCTGTTTTAAATGGTTCAAGTACTTTTCAGAAAAATAGTTCCAACATCTGTTCCTTTACCACAATGGTTTTATTATTGAATCTTCACCAGGAATAAGTATGAACATTTTAAGAATGGCTCCCAATGTTTTAGTTGGAAATTTTACTTCTTGTTATTTATTTGAAAATAGGCTAACTACAAATTAAGTTGAACACTCATTATTTTAATTAGCAATTTGCATTTCTTCCTATAAACTGATTTGTCCTTGCAGTATTTTCCTGCTGGGAATCTCAGTACTTTTCTTATTGATTTGTATGAGCTCTTCACATATTAAGGA
This sequence comes from Callorhinus ursinus, assembly GCF_003265705.2. Lineage (NCBI taxonomy): Eukaryota > Metazoa > Chordata > Mammalia > Carnivora > Otariidae > Callorhinus > Callorhinus ursinus. The sequence continues at coordinate 1,615,364 of NW_027397109.1, forward strand.
TAACACTTTTCATATCAGTTACAAATTTTTTTTTTCTAATTAGGTGTTTGCACCTTAATTGTGTTGGCAGGATTTTTAATGTGTGCTTTTGATTTTTTTTTCAATTTTGACTTAGAATATCCTTTCCCAAGAAACTACACTAAAAAGTTACATGAAAAACTCATTTATGTTTTCATCAATTGTTTTCAATGTTTTTTAAAAAATTCCATTACCAGCTGGGTGAGTAGGATCACTTTCCTAATCTCTCTAAAGCCATTTTCTCTTCCATAGTATGAAAATTATAACTATTTTGCTCAGTTCTAGACATTCTATGAAATGACAGTTGAAGGCTCTCTGTCCTCAGAAGTGGATAAAAATAAAAATTCAATACTATTTATTACTAGTGCTGATGAATCTGACAGGCCAAAAAGTTCCAACATATCTTGGCCATGCCAAGCAACACAAAATGCATCTTTAATAGCTTTCAACAATGTCAAAGTCAGCATTTGGCTTTGGCCAAATGTAAAATAACTAAATTTTATAGGTTCATCTTTGAACCAAATTTCATGATGACCTTTTACCCTCATGGTTTTTTTTTTTTTTTTCCTCTTCAAAACCCTTGTCCACAAAATGTGTAATAAGAGGCTAATGTGTCTCTGAGATGAACAGAATCTTTGAAACTCTTTGTACTATGATCTTGGGAAAAGGTTTTCTCCCTCAGAGCCACGGTCCTCGCCCCCACCTCGCTGCCCCAGTTTAATATGGCTTTGGACTGCCTTCTCATATCCCCAGCTCCTATATGAATCATTTTCAGCACTGAGTTCTGATCATTATATACAAGGTCACTTTTTAATTAGAACAATATAGTAAAACATATGCTCGGAAGATAAATGAGGTACAAAGTTAGTTGTGCTACAGTGAACCCTTTTATTGGAAAGCCCTTAAAAATAATAAGCGTCATGTATAGTCCAGGGGCCTTTGCAACATATTTCAGGACAGCAAAGTGCCTGCCATAGTGAATGAATATCCTGTTAGAGTGAACAATCATTTGGCAGCATAGGTTATTTTAATGGACACATCACTTTAAACGAAGCTTTCACCATCTGTTCTGCCCTCTAATTACAGATGCAAAAAGAACATAATTCACAATTGCATCATAAAAAAGTAAGATATAAGTGATTTAAATGCATGTGTATCTTCCTTATTCAATGCAGCATGCAGCTGTTATGTTGTTTTCATGTTTCAAACACAAATGAGGCTGGAAATCGCTCTTCTCTGATGGAGTGAATTCCCTGATACGGGACATTTTGGGGTGTGAATAAATGCAAAAGGGTGTGCTTCCATACCGGCTTCACATCAAATGGGAGGTGAGGCTGTTCTGTAACGTACTCTGTGATCTATTAACCATGTGTGATGGAGTGCATGTTTGCGGTAAAATCTAATTTTCAGTTGATTATTATTAGCTTTTCACATCTCAATGGCTGCTCAGGTAAGTGTACTTCCATAATAACCAACCAGTGTAGGTAGATGTGTTATAACAAAGAAACCCTCCTTCACAATCAGGTGAGCACACTGGTTACCCTACTAGCAAAGAGACGACTCTTGGCCTAAACCCATATACATATATATATATATATATATATATATATATATATATACCCGTATATGAAATGAATCCTTTCTGATTTCCCAAGACTAACCCTCTGGAGTTTAAAGCAGAAAGATGGAGCTCCTTCCCTTTCCCCTAATGTCTCAAAAAATACTTCAAGACTTCCCTGTGGATTACAAGTTAATGATTACTCATTTGGGAAAGGATATCTAAATATGCGAGCTTCAAGGTGAACTGAATCGCTCATTGAGAATCTGTAAAAAGTCCACTGTTGCTTAGTACCAACACAATCGCAAAGTAGCCAGAATACAATTTTGCTTCTTAAAGAAACTTTGTTAAATTCATTCTAGATATGCTCAATTTTTTTTTCAAACAATGAAGTTGGATAGTGAAATGAAATTTTAATAGAGTAAAATATTTACTTCTGAAGGCTAAATGCTGGGGGATGGTGCTTAAAAAAATGAATTAATTGGTGAAAAGAGTGCAAATAAATAGCTTAAAAAGCCATGCAGAGTTTTTAAAATTCCATGCTGTAACCCTGTCAGTGATGGGAAAATAGTGTCTCACAAGAGTTCTTCCATCAGTTTCTCTATGGTCTTGCTAAGAATGATTTACACTTTCCATAGTCATTGCTAATAGACAGGTGTTTTGAAAGTGTCTGTTAAGTAGTTTGAAAATCCACCCTTCCCCGAAAATAAATTTACATTTCTAATATGCCTGGTAACTATTCTATTTTTTTCACAGATTAATCAGAGATAAACAGTAGTTAGGATAATCTAAACATCAACATTGCAATTAATTATATTCAAAACATATAATTTATAAGATTGTATATTGTATATGTATACATAACTAATACACAAACTTATAAATGTGTACATTAGGTATAGACATATATTTGCATACATACAACAGCCCTGATATTCAGCAAAACATGATTCACCCAGATTGATTGCTTACATACTACAATGTTTCCTGTTGGTCAATGCCTTTGCAGAACTGATTGTTATACATTTGCACATCACCTCTACACACCATCCACAAGAAATTAAAGTATAATGCTTATCAAGTTTGCCCTTGAGTGATTATATTATAAGAAAGTAATCTTATTTATGCAGTTTTTCCAAATTTTAAAATTCTGTTTTGAGGACTTATAATTTTTTAAGTACTGAGAAAATGTATATTTTAAAACTCCAAACAGAAATAAATTTGAGTGTTAAAGTACTCTAATACATTTCAAACTTACCATTGAGTTCATGTTTTTCTGCGACTCGTCGGTTCTAGTTGGTATAGACCTGGTTTATGACTTCTCTTTGGGTCACAGAAAACTCGATCACACATGGATTCAGATTAGAAGGAACCAATCAATTCATTATATCAATTAATTCATAAAATAGCTTGAAAATGATCATTATTTGTAAAAAAATAAAATTCACTGTTTTTAAGGAAAACCTAGCACACAATCAGAAATTTCCATCAAAGTCACCTGAATATTCATTTGTGTTGTGGTGATACTCTTGTTTAAGAAAAGCACGAATGGAGGCTGCCCAGGTGGCTCAGTCAGTTAAGTGACCAACTTTGGATTTTGGCTCAGGTCCTGATCTCAGGGTCATGACACCGAGCCCTGCCTTGGGCTGGACGTGGAGCCTGCTTATGATTCTCTCGTTCCCTCGTCCCCTGCCGATCCCTTCCATCTCTAAAAAACAAAAACAAAACAAACAAACAAAAAACAAACAAAAAGAAGAAGAAGAAGAAAGCAAGCAAGCACTAAAGTGATAATCTCCTATTCCAGGGATCCCCAAACTCATTTAGCAGTAGTAGGAGAGAAATGAGGACAATGAATTAAAAAATAAAATGTAGGGGCGCCTGGGTGGCTCAGTTGGTTAAGTGACTGCCTTCGGCTCAGGTCATGATCCTGGAGTCCCGGGATCAAGTCCCGCATCGGGCTCCCTGCTCAGCGGGGAGTCTGCTTCTCCCTCTGACCCTCCTCCCTCTCGTGCTCTCTCTCTCATTCTCTCTCTCTCAAATAAATAAATAAAATCTTAAAAAAAGTAAAATGTATTTGAGCATTTTAAACTTTATTTAGAAGTTATGTTTCTTCTCCCTTTTTCTGATTTTTCAATTAAAAATTTGTAATAAATGATGGGATAAGAAAATTCACATCTCCCCTCACACTGAATTTTATTTTATTTTTTTGTAAACTTCAAAGTGTGTTTAGGAATTTTTTTTCAAACTGTAAAGTATTATTTTATTTTATATAACTATAGTATAATTATAAAAATTAGGAATTTCCTAATGTTTAGGAATTTTTTAAGTGGCTTGAAAGGAGGTGGCCAAGAGGGGGGAAATGCCTGAAAGGTAAAAAAAAAAAAAAGAAAGAGAATTTGTTAAACATAGTTTTTTTTATTTTTACCTTTCTTTTAAACTCATTTAATGAACTTTATGGACATAGCACTTCAATTCAGATTATATATGGAGTATTTCTGTGCTGTAGAACATTAGTGTGGATCAAATATAAAAATGAACAAATACAGGGGTTCCTGGGTGGCTCAATCAGTTAAGCGGCCAACTCTTGGCTTCGGCTCAGGTCATGATCTCAGGGTCCTGGGACCAAGCCTTGAGTCAGGTTCTGTGCTCAGCAGAGAGTCTGTTTGAGATTCTCTCTGTCCCTCTCCCTCTGCCCCTCTTCTGCCCCCCATGCTCGCTCGTGCTCTTCTCTCCCTCTCTCTCCAATAAAGAAATAAATCTTTTAAAAAATGAACAAATACAATGTTAGCAACACATACATTCAAATATATATTTTAGGAAAATCCCTTTTATTTTACTAAATATGTTTTACTAAAAAGATTAGTATTTTTTATACTTCAAAAAGATTTGAATTTTGGGAAAGTCAAGCAAAAAGGAACTGTGTCTTTGAAAAGAGTGTGTACACACAAAACTCTTTACATTATTTTTACTTCAAAAGAATTCAGAAGGAAAAGTCAAGTCAGTATTTCTGAACATGCAGTTTTCTGGACAGGTATGTTTCAATGGTTGTTTTTCAAATGATCAGTGTTTTTTATTTAAATATGTATCTTTTGTGTTTTCCAAGAACCAATGAATCACCAGCAATATATGTTTTACCTTTGTCAATTAAATCACAAATGATTTCTTTTTTTACATGGTTTTTAAATGCATTTAATTTAAAAGACAAATGATTTGTGAAAAAAGTTGTTGGTCAACCATAAACTCAGTTTTAGTTTAGACATTCCAGAGCTATTACTTGCTAGTAAACTTTAAAATAAATGTATTTATGGAACGTCATGTAAATGTAATCCACTTTGTCATCAAGAATGTTAAAAAGTTAGAGGCCAAATTGGTGGTGTGGAAAGGTGTGTGCAGAGAGTCACAGATACCTTGTGACTGTATATACCTGTATATACCTATACAATATATATACTAAGTCACCTACTTCCCAACAATCAAAATAGAAGACTAAATCAACATATACTTAGGGATAAGCAGAGGATACCACAGTACCCCTCTCCTGGAAGAATGGCAAATACAATTCATGAGAAGTGATGATTCCCAGCTGTGTATTAATGAAGTACAACAATGTCTTGCTCTGGAAAGATTAGCTCAGTCGAGTATTAAAAATCTTCTACTGGGCTCCTGGGTGGCTCAGTTGGTTAAGTGACTGCCTTCGGCTCAGGTCATGATCCTGGAGTCCCTGGATCGAGTCCCGCATCGGGCTCCCTGCTCGGCAGGGAGTCTGCTTCTCCCTCTGACCCTCCCCCCTCTCATGTGCTCTCTCTCTCATATTCCCTCTCTCAAATAAATAAAATCTTTAAAAAAATTAAATAAAGTAAAATAAATAAATAAATAAATAAACAATCTTCTACTAAGACCACACAACCAAGTGTACTATTGATGTTAGTACTGGAACAATGGTCATCATTTTGGTCACTGGTATACAATGATATGTAAGGATATATGGATACAAGTGATGATGGTGGTGATGGTGCTGATGATGGTGCTGATGATGGTGAGGATGATGATGGCAATATTTAACACATATAAAACTGCTATGTGCCAAGTTCTTTTCTAATTGTTTTCTTTTTGTTGTTGTTGTTCCATTAAATCCTCTGAACAAACTTATGAGGAACCACTGACCCACTAGAAAGGACATAACTACCAAAATGAGAACTTGAGGAAACAGTGCTGGTTCTATGAAAATCTTTAGCAACTTACATCAACTCACCTGGACCGGGCTTAATCCCTTCCATCATAAATCCATTCTTGCTTGGCTAGGATAAATGGAGGCAAAGAGGCCCTGATATATTTTATAATAAATTAAAACAAAGGGTATTCTTTTAACTATATTGACAAATACAAAATATACATACTAAGTCACCTACTTCCCAACAATCAAAATAGAAGACTAAATCAACATATACATCTGGTAACAGAAAACAAAATCTGAAATGCGGCATCTCTGTTCTCAAGAAAACCAAAGGTAGTTCAATCACCATGCACTTGCTATATGAAAAGCAGTGAGTCACTCCTTGCAGAGACAGAAAAAAAAATTGATATCCCTCTTCAAGGAGCTTACCATCCAGCACAAACATGTACTCAAAGAACTACAACAATACAAGGCTGAAAGATGTAGCATTTCTAGTCAATGAAATGGAAAATACCAAATCACCTTCCTTTTCCCAGCCAGATGGGAGTCATCTCTCCTGCGGGGCTTTCATAATTGTTTGGAACTCTTTTAAAACTTGTTCTTCATTGGACGGAGCCTGCCTGCACCTCGACTTTCACATCTGAGAAATGGGATACTGAGTAATAATTTCCTAGGATTATTGTCAGCATTAAAGAGTCAATGACAACCATATGTTCAGAATATTTCCTGGCACATAAGAGCGACTCAATCAATAATAACTAGTGTAAATATGATGTTGATGACTAATTATTATTACCATTATTACTATTACTACCTACCTCTAAACCTAACTTCCTGACCAGATTTATAAACTTTCCACAATGTCCATAATCCTAAGAGCTTCTAGAAGGCTGCATTAGGTATTTTATGTGTTTTCTTAAATGAGAATAATGAAGGATATGGTAAATGTTAATTAATGTCGAGAGAGAAAGCATGCACTGGGCTCTAGAGAGGTCAAGGCAGGCTTGCTAAAGAAAGTGAATTGAAATGTATGAAAAAAATATAAGATATCTTGTTCTGGATAGGAAAACAATGATGAGGCACAAGCCATGGGAGCATAAATAGGAGAGAGGTGACTGGAGAAGAGAATCATATTGGGTAAGGGATGAAAAACAAAATCACTTAGAAGATTATGGCAGTGATTAAGACAGAACTATTTGAGAGGATAGCACAGAAATAGAAAGGATAGCATCAGGACATAGAAGCAAGTAAGATTCAGTGGGACCCAATCACAGTTAACACATAGGAAGCAAGAGAGAAACGGAAGACAAAATTCAGAGATGCAACTAAACTTGAGTCTGGATAACAAAGACAATGATAATTATACAAATAGGCAAATGAAAGAGGGAGCAGAGCCCATTTTTCTATAGGGAGACACGTCCTGAGTTTGTGATATGTCAAGTTTCAGGTTCATAGGTCATTGAAGTGAACGTGTTTAGTAAGTTACTATCACATGAGGTTGAATCACTGAGGCAAGAAACAAAGCTAGAGTACTAGAAACAACAGTTAACTCCTTAATTCAATGAATCCGTGTCCTTGGCATCAAGGTGCCCAAGTAATCACATGCCCTCAACAGAAGTCTTTGGTGCCAACCTCAATGAGAAGAGAGAAGAGGGACAAAACAAGCATGACCATTATTTTTCTGATTATGTTCCTGTGGCCTTGGTTCTATAAGGACCCAGGGAATGGGGGCTGCTGCTGTGCTTTGCACAGAGAGAGTTCTTCAGTCTTTGGATGGAAAATAACATCTCTTCCTTTCATCCACAGGGATGGTCTAGCTGTAGGAGACAAAGTGAAAGAGGGACAAAGGAAGGCCTTGCTGACGAATCTGGCTCCCAATACACCCACCAGTTTCACAGTGTGATCCACAGGCTGTCTCAGCATTAATACAAATGGGTTGACATACTCATTTTACCTAAAAGAAAGGTTTTAGAGCCTGCAAAGGAAAATAGGGTTTTGTCAGAAAGTAAGATCTTCGATAAGCCAGAACACAAATGTTTATTTAAAAGAATTCTTAAACTCTGATTCAGATAGGAGATCCAGGCCAGTTGCTGAATCCCATGAGGACATCCACATGCAGAGATCTCTGCCTGGAAAGTCCTTTTTTTAATGGTGTGTTTACAAAACTTTGTGTCCTCAAGTAGAACTAAGAAAACTCCAAAGATATACCAATTCCAGTTCTATGCCCCAGGCCTAAATATGGAGAAGAAATGCTTGGTCGTGTATATCCATCAAATTCACTGATCTTTTTAGATGTGATACAAACAGCACATTAAATTGAGATTATATTCTTTAATGTCCAGTTTTTTTCTTAACCATTGTCTTCCTCCCCCAACCCCAGGATTACTTGTAATGCAGCTCACTGTTAGAACAAAGGGAGCAAGAGAGAAAGAAAAAAAGTCATTCAGAGGTGTGTGATTTGCCCATTTTACAGATCAGGAAAATGAGGGGGTAAATTGGTTGTCCAAGCTCAATTAAGAGAGCACAGACTAGCGATGAGGTCTTCCTAGGACCCAACCCATGAGTTTTCCCAACTGCCTTGTTGACTTCCCTCAGGGAGAAGGGCAGAAGACATTGGGAGACATTCTCAACCCTAAGGTTTGCCAGAAACTTCCTGGTGAAAAATTTTTCTTGTGTTTTGATTCAGGAGATAAATGTGAAATCGAATAGGGAAAGAGGAGAAACAAGTCCAGTCACTTCCTGTTTGTGAGAAGATCTGCTCTGAATGCTCACTCTCTATTTTAGACATCTCATGGCACAGAACACCTGTGGGACCACGTACCCTCTCCAAGAGAATGGCATCCAAGGACACGGAAAAGCTGAGCAATTTTCTAGGAGTTCATAACTCAACATCATATGAGAACACCTTAGATAGATCCTGAACTTTTCTCTTTCCTACAGCTACAAACTGGGTTTCTGTTTGCTCATATGCAGCTTTTTTTTTTTTTCCTTGCTGCAAAGATGTTCAGCACTTCATGTCTGAAAGCTGCCAAATGACATTTTCTGTTTGAGAGCCCTGGGGATGAAGGGTGAAGAAAACCCAGAGGAATATCCAAGAGTCCAGGGAAATGAAGGGCCCAAAGGCTCTGGGAAGAGGAAGGGGACAATTGACCAGGCAGGGGACATCATTAGGTTCCCACTACTATTTTCCCAGAAGCCAGATCTGGGAAGTGACAATGGAAGTGGCATTCTGACATAACTTAACGGTTTCTGGAAACAATCAAGGCTCTGCTGAAGTATAAATGATCATAAGTGTACACTGGAAATAGTGAATTCAGGAACTCCAAAAGTAAAGACAAAAGCCATCGGAGAAATTCACCTTCTTCAAAACATGATGCTTTTACCAATAAGTCAAAATTATTGCCACATACCATTGAAAAAGCAAACCAAGGTAAGTTCAAAACAGGTGCTGTTAACTTCACAAGGAAATGCCTAAGCTAAAGTCTTCACCCAAAGAAGAGGTTAAACCCATGTGAAGGAGAAGCTAGTCAATATGTATTCTGTTTTCAAGATACTTGTTTTCCAACGTGCAACCAATAATTTTAAAGTAAATTTGTATACCTAAAAGATTCACAGAAAGAATCTGATCTCAAATGTTTTCCCATCAATGAAGATATCTTTAAAGCATAGCCTCAAGCAATGTTCTCTAAAATGCAATGGTAGCAGACTTGTATAGAATAAAGCTTTTGAAATAACTTGGATGAATAATTTCCAAAATATATACTCAAATGATGCAAAGAAATATCATAAGTAGAAGGCCCTAAACTCAGAAACTTGATAGGGAACTGGGAAGGAAAACTCATCCAGATGTTAGAACTGAACTAATGTGTGATTGATCTGAGTTCCACTGTTGGTGTTTAAATAGAACTTTCCTCTGGCATCCATGTCTCTAACTTTTCTTTTGTTTGAACACAAAGGACCAGTAGGATTTCAACTACCACACATTTTTTTTCTCTGCACATAAAATACTCTTAGATAGCTCTTTAGAACCTGGGTACTTTAAGGCTCTTAGAATCCACTCTGAAGACAAGGAGGTCTGACTAGAGACAGAGGCTTATCACTGGGGGTGGCTCAGACATGATCCTCCAATAAGCCTTTTTAGACAGAGCCAAAATGGTACTATGCAGCCAGGAGACTTAGGATGATATTCAGGAAAGGTGATCCTCTCCAGCCAATTGAACTTGGTCAGAAGCCATCAAATCCAAATGGGTTCTGTGTTCTATAGTTCAAAATCTTTCTTCCTTAACACAAAAAGAAATAAGACAAAAGGTTTACCTGTGCTGACGCCCAGTCAAATAAAAAAGAATGATAGCGACAGCCCAATGCAACAGACCACAGAGCTAATGTACTCCTTTCTTCAGCACAGAGAATTCTTGAAGTCTTGCATTCTACGCAAGTGCTTGTCTTTGTCTTGTTACAAAATGCTCCCAGGAAAGCATTTTACTCTCTGGCCTTGTGACAATCAGAAAGATACCAGAGTGGTTTTTAAGAATCTTTTAAATCATATAATTGTACATGATTCTCAGCCTTGCTTCCTGCATCCATTTTTTTTCCCACTCTAGGACCATTTCCAGGATCTCAAGAAAATGAAAGAAACCACTGTAACCAAGCTGGAATGCATGAAAACTGTACCACTCCTCACAGAGAACAAGGGACAGATCCCACGACTATCTACTTGTGCCTGGCCCCTCCTCTGCCCTCCAGCCACATGGCCACTCTGCATCCTCCTTGCTCTCCCAGGTCGGCTCTACCCTTGCTCCCTGGCTAAAAAGAAGACAATTATATCTCCTGGGGCCATGATGTGAGGCCTGGGAGGAAATGTTGTCTTTGGGGAAATAGCAAAATTGTGTGACTACATTAAAGTCAACACTATTTATCTTCACCCCTTGTCCTAGGGGCTGACAAAGGGACACCACTGTTAGGCCCAACCCCCCTGCACAGCTGTAATGGAAAGGAGGCAGGGACTTGTACTTTCAAGTGTCAGACCTTTTGTGCCTGACTACTAGTTTATGAGGCTGATGTCAAGCATTGCAGTCAATGAAGTCTTTGTCCTAGGTGTACAGGGCAGGATAGTGGAAAAACTGCCCCCTCTTATATCCCAGACCCATCCATCTTCCCCTCCCCCTGCTTCTCAACTTTTCCATCTCTTGAGCCGACAGAGAGAGGATCCCTCCTGGGTTAATGTACTGGAAAATTGCTCTGCATGTTTATGAGGGGGTCCCTTCCAAATGAAAGAGAAAAGGAAAGGGGGGGAAAAACGGGGAAGAAGAGTAGTTTTTCCCACTGAACTCATTGGCCTTATGCTTGTGGGTCTGACCCTGATTAAGAAAATCTCAATGCCTTGCTAGCAGGTTTATTGTCAAGTTTGGCAGAACGCACTTCCGATTGAATTTTTTTATTATTTATAATCACAAAGTGGTTTTGAACAGCTCCCATCAGCCATCCCACCACCAACTACACACACACACACACACACACACACACACACACACACACACCCAAGCCCTTACCTTTGAAGACATCCCATCCATGCTCATTCAGTTTGCTTCAGAACAATCTATTCCACTCTTCAGAGCTGATTTCCCCAAGGCAATCCCCTCTAAATAGCAAACATGTTGTTTTCATACAGTTACACAGAAGGTTGGACTATGGGAACTTCGCTGTGGACATGGAACCCAAAAGAGGCTGCCTTCCCTGATATCACACATTTGCTTATTTTAACTTTTTTTCCCCTAGCTAACATCAATATCCTCTATCTCCAATCTCTTCCCCCAACTCTGGAATTTTATTCCATTCACGAAAAGCTTTAGGCTACCACAAACTCGAGGAAATTGTTAAGGTATGACAACACACCAACGACGCCTGTGCCTGGCTGCAGTGGCACCGAGAGATTTTTTTTCCAAAACCCAACGGAGTCCTTCCAGAAATATCTGAAGAAAAATCATGGGAAATGCAAACACCAAAATCTGGATAATTGTAACTCAGGCCAAATGTGCACTGAGGAAGCCAACAGACACACGGCCAACATTCTTCAGAAGAAAGAAAAAGAATTTCACACCTTGGTGCATTTTCTTTTTCCTCCAGCCCATTTTCCAGAAATTGCTTTATGCTTCCATTGATCATTACTTGCGCCAGAGAAATTGAAGGTGGGGGAGAGTGACACATAAGAGTTCCAATTTTTTGGTGTTTGGAGGAGAAAAACTAGTTTGTTTGTTTTTTTTTAAGGGAAATTTGTGGAAAGGACATGAAAGTGACTCAAAGAAAGAAAAGGTTAATGAAAGAGTGGAATCAAAGTTTACCTCAACCTCCCCTCAGTTGTGAGTTTTGTCCTCAGTTTGAATTTCAGACACCAATCTCTGCAACAAATACTATAGGACATTACAATTTCCAGGTAACTTTATTCTATGATGTCAAAAGTTGAAAAGTTTCTGTGAAATGATTCGATTCGGGCATGTAAAGAATTCTCTGGGTTGTTGTTGTTACGTTCTGTTTGCTTTGTTTATCTTTCCCATTCCATATTTTCCCCCAATCCAAATCTTTCTTTTCTGCAGTTCTAAACTATCCCACTGATCATTGCGGGGTTCATTTAAATATTTAACAAGATGAAAAAAGAGAATTGGGGTGAAGCTGACAAATCATGCCCAAGCAAGGGGGGTCATTAAGTCTCCAACAAATGTTAATAGGAACCCCTAATCTCTTAACCTGTTCCTTTCTGTAGAAGGTCAGAAGCGGTTGGTCCTCATGCCTATTTCCTAAAGATCCTTAACAAGCAGATGTTACTGTAACACGCTCAGGGAATCAAGCATAAATATGACCCCTGCCCCTGGTTGTCAGCTGATCCACTGAGTCTCTTAGAAATATACTCTTAACTTTTCTAAATTCCCACTCTTTCCCACCATCCCCCTCCGCCCGGCTGGGCGCCCCTGCCTCCAATTTCTATGCCTGTGGCTCCTGCCCTGTCGCTTGCACAGTTGTGCTCAGTGTGACCTTTCTCTTCACAGAGGTCAAAGGCCTGAGACCTCAGGCCAGCCTCTTTTCTTGCTAAAGGCCAGCTGATGAATCATTCCCAACTTGAAGGGAACAGAGAAAAGGGGAGGGCTCCGCAAGCCTTTTGAGAGAAACAACTGTGGCCTATACATCAGCATTTACACTGTTCTGACACTTTCAAAACTCAAGTTCCTCTCTGGGAACCACAGAAAGAAGGGACCAGAGGAGGGGACAGTGAGGTCTCACTGACCGGGGTGGAATAAACAAAAACGAAAGACCGAGAACATGAGGGGAGGCTTCAGGATTGCACACTGGGAGACTATCCAGAGAAAGAGAGAGAAAGAGAGGGAGGAGAAAAATGAGAGTACTCTGACACACACACTCACACACACACACATTCTCACACACACATTCTCACACACACACTCTCACACACACATTCTCACACACACATTCTCACACACACACTCACACACACACACTCTCTCACACACACATTCTCACACACACACATTATCTCACACACACACTCTCACACACACACACATTCTCACACACACACACATTCTCACACACACACTCTCTCACACACACACACATTCTCACACACACACTCACACACACACATTCTCACACACACACTCTCACACACACACATTCTCACACACACACTCTCTCACACACACACATTCTCACACACACACATTCTCACACACACATTCTCACACACACACTCACACACACACATTCTCACACACACATTCTCACACACACTCTCACACACACATTCACACACACACACACACACACACACACTCTCACACCCCCCAGATTTCAGTGAGATCAGAGTCACTTTGCACAAAACCATAGAAAAAGAGAACATGTGTGTACTTTTTCCCACTGAATTGAGAATCTGGTCAACAGGACTTTTCTGAACGATTCAGAATTCTCTTATTATTTAGAAAAGTATAAATGGTCTAATGTTTAAAAAAGAAAGGATATGTTTCTTTTTTAGGTGACCCCACATGAGTTTGGGAGGGAGGGATGGGCTTGGAAGCTGGGATAGCTGCCTAAAATACCGAAAAGCTATTTTATTTTTCACTGCCCTATTCTTGTTTTCACTTTTCCTCTGTAAGCAGTATGTATTTTACCTGAGATCATTCAGGAAATCTTTGGTAGCCTTATAGGAAGGCTAAGGTTTGGAAATATCCCAGAAGGCCATGAAATGCTAGAGGTAGGACTGACCCAGCTGACTCTTAGGACCCCCACCAAATGAAAGAAACCCAAAGGTGGTTCCTAAAGGGGAGCTCTATGGGAACAGCACTGCTTAGACTGGGGTCCCCCCAACATCAAAGAATTAACTGGTATGATTCTTTTAAACCATGTTAAGAAATTCAAAGAGTAACTCTGGAACAAGCTATGGGACCTGACATAAAGTGTGTTCAGAAAAACATTTGATTCAATTTCTCTTTATCAAAGCTTTTATTTTTTTTTATTTTTTAAAAAGATTTTATTTAAGAGAGCGAGAGAAAGTGAGCGAGAGCATGGATGGTGGAGGGACAGAGGGAGAAGCAGACACCCCACTGAGCAAGAAGCCTGATGTGGGGCTCGATCCCCGGACTCTGGGATCAGACCTGAGCTGAAGGCAGACGCTTAACTAACTGAGCCACCAAGGTGCCCTATCAAAGCTTTTTAAAAATGGCCTCACATCAGCCTTTGTCAACATCAAATTTTTCAAATTAATGTTTTCATTAAAATACAAAATAAAAAAAATAGGAATGGTATTTCCATCTTTGCTTAGAAGCATGTTAATGTGCATAAATACGCTCTTGCTCACTTGTTTACTTTCTCCTTCCTTCCCTTTTGGTTCTTTTCTCATATCTCTTCTCCTCTTTTTTGGCAGGGAAATGCAGAGATTGACAAAAGGCTGGGGATATTGTTTTCCTGTTCATAACAGATGAAAAATATAAAACGAGAAAGTGAGGGAGCTAGTTAAGATTGGAGTGTCTATTACTGGACAAGACAGCCCAAGATGGCACCTCATCTCTGTTCCTACTGAAACTTCACATTGTCTCCATCTGAACTCTTAGGAATTCACCTCCAAACATCAGACTGCTAAAGATCACATTCCCTTGCTTCTCTGATGGCTCTTTACATGGAAACACTGACTAATTCAGGAGTTCCCAAACTTGATTGATCACAAGAAACACTTGAATATTCTTAAAATATGCAGATTCCTGGACCAAATCCCATTTTTGTTAAATAAGAATGTGGATTTTTCTAGGGAATAGGTGTATATAACACATGATCCAGGTGATTCTTACCAGTCAGCTAAGTTTAAATTCCCCTTCCCTGAAGAACAGCACACTGTTAAATCACATAGGCATGACTACAGAATGATACGTTCTTTCTCAGGGTAGAATAAGTTTTCCCTTCCTTATATTTGGCTGAACTTCCTGGAGCCACAAGGTAAGGACTGAATTACCAATTAGGGCTTCCACAGTTAGCTCAAATCCTCACACAGGATTTCTATTCCTCTAACTCCAAGAGGTTTCTTTGATGCAATACAGAAAAATAAAGATCCAATCATATCTCCCCTCTTCTTGGGTCTAAGGAGCTGACTGGGAACAAATTCCTACTTTTCTTCATGGTTCCCCCTTCTGCCGAAGAAGAAAAACTCCAGAAAATAATGTCTCCTCAGACTGATAAATCAGCTATTGCCACCAAGATGCTCCCACTGACAGGGATGACTAACAGGACCACTGTTTTAGACCAGTCCACCAAAAATCCATTCCCTAAAGACCCATGCCTGTGATTTTCCTAAGTCAACTGATTAAACACAAACTTTTTAAAGACTCTTACCATTAGACATATTCTCCATTGCATTTTGCTGAAAGAACACCACTGTTTTACCTTTCTTTCTCTTAAGCAAAGGTGGTCCCCTTCAGGTGTCCTGACCCAAAGTTCCAATCTCCATCAATATATGCCATGGCTCTGCCTCCTTTCTATGGCTTTTTTTTTTCTCTTCTCCCTTCTGCCTCCACAGTTTCTCTAAAATCTCCTAACCTGGATATGATTCTCACCCTGCTATTATTATTGACCCTCCCCCAGAGTCCAGAAGTTAAAGGACTATCATATCTTAAACTCTATATTTAACTACATCATATAGTTGATAATTCATGTACTTACTCAACAACAACACACACAAAAAAATCACACAGTGCCTGTTAGTTATTGTGAGGGATACAGAGAGAAATATAACATAAGCTTTTCTGAAAAGGGTTCTCATGCTTCTAGAGTATCAGGCAGCAAGCAGATGAATATAAAACAAGACAATAAATATTAATATAATGAGTAATACCAAATATTTAAAATGACAATGATACCAATTCTCCACAATCCTTTCCAGAAAAATGAAGCAGAGGGAACACTTTCCTCTTCATTCTATGGTGTCAAAATTATCCTAATTAGGTAATTGCCCTAATACCAAAACCAGATAAAGATACTACAATGTAAGAAAACTATAGACCAATATCTCTCATGAAAATGGGCATAAAAATCTCAGCAATATACTAGCAAATAAAATCCAATAATGTATTAAAATAATTATACACTATGACCAAGTGGTATTTATTCTAGGTATGCAAGTCTGGTTCAACATTCAAAAATCAATCAATGCAATTTATGACATCAATCAGCTAAAAAAGGAAAATCAAGATCATATCAACTGATTCAGAAAGATCTTTTTACAAAATGTACCATGAAAACTAGATAAAAACTCTCAGTAAACTAGGATTAGAAGGAAATTTTCTTCACTTAATAAAAATAAATCTATAAAAATTTACAATTAACATCACATTTCCTGGTGTGAGACTAAATACTTTCCTCTTGAGATCAGAATAAGAGAAAAATATTCTCTCTCACTACTGTTATTTAACTTCATACTAGAAGTCCTAGCTAGTACAATACAACAAGGAAAAGAAATAAATAGTATACAATAGGAAAGGAAGAAATAAAAGTGCTTTTACTTGTAGATGACAGGATCGTCTGTGTATAAAATTGCAAAGAATTAAAAAAAAATAAAAAAGAGAGACTCCAAGGGCTAATAAATGAGGATAGCAAGATTACAAGGTAATAGGATATCATGGTCAATACACAAAAGTCAATTTCTTTCCTATATATTAACAATAAATAATCAAATTTGAAATTGTATATATATTACAGGTATATATAATATATATATGCATACCATTTACAATAGCACCACAATAGAAAAGAAAAAAATACTTAAGCTAAAGAAATAGTCACAGGATCTATATATGAATGACAAAACATGATATAAGAAATCAAAGAAGGGGTGCCTGGGTAGCTCAGTCGGTTAAGTGTCTGCCTTCAGCTCAGGTCATGATCCCAGGGTCCTGGGATTGAGTCCCACATTGGGCTCCCCACTCAAAAGGGAGTCTGCTTCTCCCTCACCCCTCCCCCTGCTTGTGCTTGCTCGCTCTCTCTCAAATAAATAAATGAAATCTTAAAAAAAAAGAAATCAAGGAAGATCTAAATAAGTGTAATGATATTACATGTTCATGGATGGAAGATTCAATAATTTCAAGGTGTCAGTTCTACCCAATTTGATCTAGAGATTCCACACATCCCAGGCAACAATCAAAATCCCAGCAAATGATTTTATAGATATTGACAAACTGCTTCCAAAGTTTATATGGAAAGGCAAGGACCAACACAGTGATAATAACACAATAAGCAGCACAATTCTGAAGAAGAAAAACAAAGTTAGAGGACTTATACTATCTAATTTCACAACTTACTATAATGCTACATATTCAAGAAAGCATGGTACTGGTGAATGAAATAGATACATAGCTTGATGTACAATAGAAAACCCAGAAACAGACCCATACAAATATAGTCAACTGATTTTTTTGACAAAGGGGCAGAGAAAATTTGATGGAGAAAGGATGACTTTTTTCAACAAATGGCATGAGATTAATTGGAAGTCTACATGCCAAAAAAAAAAAAAAAGTAAACAAGCACACAAACAAGCAAACAGGGGAGCATAGACAAATCTCCCATGCAGAAGAATTCCAAAACTATGTGATGATCCACTCTCAACAAGGAGGATCATAACTCTCCACACTTTCAGCGTGTACTGTGCATACAGATTTCCTTCCTAAGAGTACAGTGTGGAAAGAAAGGAAAAACAATACCTTCACATTAGAGAAACCTAACAAGTCCATCTGACTGATAAGAAGAGATGAGAATGTCACTTATCCTTTGTTGTCTTCTTCCCCAAAACCTATAACACCAGTTTAATCATAAGGAAAAAAAAAAATCAGACAAATCCCAACTGAAAGGCATTCAGTAAAATATCTGACCAGTACTCCTCAAACTTATAAGGTCATTAGACTGAAGAAAATCTGAGAAAATTACCATAGCCTGATATAAAAAGGATATTAGGGGGGTGGAGCAAGATGGCGGAGGAGTGGGAGACCTGAATTTCGTCTGGTCTCAGGAATTCAGCTGAATAGGGATCAAACCATTCTGAACACCTACGAACTCAACAGGAGATCGAAGAGGAGAGTAGCAACAACTCTCTGAACAGAGAAGTGACCACTTTCTGGAAGGTAGGACGTGCGGAGAAGTGAATCCGAGGCGATATTCGGGAGGATAGACGGCGGGGGAGGGGCCTCCGTCGGCCGCTTCTGGCAAGTGCTAGAGCCGCGGAGCACAAAATCGGAACTTTTAGAAGTCGGCTCCGCGGAGGGACGTCGCTCCAATGGCTAAGCGGGAGGTGGAACCCTCGCGGGACAGTGTGGTCTCAGGACCCTCGGAGTCACAGAAAGACTGGGGGTGCCTGAGTGCGGCAGAGCTCCCAGGTATCAGAGCGGGGAAGCCGGCTGCAGAGACGGAGCCGAGGCGCGGGCTCTCAGCTCGGGGTTGCCATAAACCGTGATCCGCGGCCCAGTCGGGGCATGGCTCCTCCAGCAGGGACCCAACAAGCGGCAGAGCCGGGGAGACTCCCCTTCCTCCCCCGGGAGGAGCGGCGCGGGAGCGCACCGCAGGGATCTGCTGGGTTTGGAGACTCCATACGGGGTCGGGTGCCAGAGATAGAAACGCTCGGTCACAGGCCGGGTGAGCACGGAGTGCGTCTGGAGACCGGGGAGACAGGAGTGACTGCTTTTCTCTGGGGGCGCACTGAGGAGTGGGGCCCCGAGTTCTCAGCTCCTCCGGGTGGAGATTGGGAGGCCACCATTTTCACCCTGGTCCTCCAAAGCTGTACCGAGAGCTTGCAGGGAACAAAAGCTCCTGAGATCAAACCCGAGCAGCTTGCTTAGCCCGGACCGACAAGGGCGGGGCAATTCTGCCTCCGGCAAAGACATTTGGGAACCACGGCAACAGGGCCCTCCCCCAGAAGATCAGCACGAACAGCCAGCCAGCCAAGACCAAGTTTACCGATCAAGGAGAACGGGAGAACTCCAGCGCTAGGGGAATACTGCACATAGAATTCACAGCTTTTTTACCATGATTCATTAGTTTTTCAAAGTTAATTTTTTAACTGTTTTTTGTGGGGGTTTTTTTGAATTTTTCTTTTTCCCTTTTCAACCAACATCTTATCAATCCCTTTTTTAAAAAAACATTTTTTATTTTTCATTTTTAGAGTTATATTTTATCCCTTCATAGTAGTTACCCTTATTTTTGGCATATATATATATACGTTCTTCTCTCTTTAAAATTTTGATATACAGTTTCTTCTAACAGATCAAAATATACCCTAAATCACTAATGTATGGCTTTGTTCTAGTCTCCTGCTTGATCACAGTCTCTCCAATTTTTTCTTTTCTTTTT
>NW_027397109.1:1635100-1637584 GCF_003265705.2 Callorhinus ursinus
TAAGTTGTTCTCTCTTTAAAATTTTGGGGTACAGTTTCTTCTAACAGATCAAAATATACCCTAAATCACTAGTGTATGGCTTTGTTCTAGTCTCCTGCTTGATCACAGTCTCTCCAATTTTTTCTTTTCTTTTTTTCTTAATCTTCTTCTTTCTTCTTTCAAACAACTTATCTTATCAATTCCGTTTATAAAACCTTTTATAATTTTCATCTTTACACTCATCTTCCATCCCTTCATTGTATCAACCCTTATTTTGTACATATATAAGTCTTTCTTCCTTTAAAATTTTAGGAGGCACTTTGTTCTAACAGACCAAAATACACCCAAAATCTAGTGTGTGGCACTGATCTATGCACTAGCCTGATCATATTTGATCATATTCTGGGTTTTTTTTTTTGTTTTGTTCTGTTTTTGTTTGTTTTTATCTTTTTCTTTATCTTTTTTTTTCTCTTTTTTCTTTCTTCCCCTTTCTTTTCCCCTGGTTTCAGTTCTTTTCTGATTTGTGTAGAGTATATTTGCTGGGGACATTGTTAACCTGTTAGCATTTTGTTCTCTCATTCATCTATTCTCTGGACAAAATGACAAAACGAAAAAAATCACCTCAGCAAAAAGAACAAGAAGTAGTACCATCTGCCAGGGACCTACTCAATACGGACATTAGTACAATGTCGGACCTAGAATTCAGAATCATGACGTTAAAGATACTAGCTGGGCTTGAGAAAAGCGTGGAAGTTATTAGAGAAACCGTTTCTGGAGAAATAAAAGAACTAAAATCTAACCAAGCTGAAATCAAAAAGGCTATAAATGAGGTGCAATCAAAAATGGGGGCACTAACTGCTAGGATAAATGAGGCAGAAGAGAGAATCAGCAATATAGAAGACCAAATGATGGAAAATAAAGAGGTTGAGAAAAAGAGAGATAAACAACTACAGGATCACGAGGGCAGAATTCGAGAGATAAGCGATACGATAAGACAAAACAACATTAGAATAATTGGGATCCCAGAAGAAGGAGAAAGAGAGAGACAGGCAGAAGGTATATTGGAGCAAATTATACCAGAGAACTTCCGTCATGTGGGGAAGGAAACAGGCATCCAAATCCAGGAGGCACAGAGAACCCCTCTCAAAATCAATAAAAATGGGTCAAAACCCCGACATCTAATAGTAAAACTTACGAGTCTCAGAAACAAAGAGAAAATCCTGAAAGCAGCTCGGGAGAAGAGATATGTAACCTACAATGGTAGAAACAGTAAGAGCAACTCTATGCCAGCAAATTAGATCACCTGGAAGAAATGGGTGCATTCCTAGAAATGTATCAACTACCAAAATTGAACCAGGAAGAAATAGAAAACCTGAACAGACCTATAACCACTAAGGAAATTGAAGCAGTCATCAAAAATCTCCCAACAAACAAAAGCCCAAGGCCAGATGGCTTCCCAGGGGAATTCTATCAGACATTTAAAGAAGAATTAATACCTACTCTCCTGAAACTGTTCCAAAAAATAGAAATGGAGGGAAAACTTCCAAACTCATTTTATGAGGCCAGCATTACTTTGATCCCAAAACCAGACAAAGACCCCATCAAAAAGGAGAATTACAGACCAATATCCTTGATGAGCATGCATGCAAAAATTCTCACCAAAATACTAGCCAATAGGATCCAACAGTACATTCAAAGGATTATTCACCATGACCAAGTGGGATTTATCCCTGGGCTGCAAGGTTGGTTCAACATCCGCAAATCAATCAACGTGATACAATACATTAACAAAAGAAAGAACAAGAGTCATATGATCCTCTCAATAGATGCAGAAAGAGCATTTGACACAGTACAGCATTCTTTCTTGATCAAAACTCTTCAGAGTATAGGGATAGAGGGTACATACCTCAATATCATAAAAGCCATCTATGAAAAACCTACAGCGAATATCATTCTCAATGGGGAAAAGCTGAGAGCTTTTCCCCTAAGGTCAGGAACGCGGCAGGGATGTCCACTCTCACCACTGCTATTCAACATAGTATTAGAAGTCCTAGCCACAGCAATCAGACAACAAAAAGAAATCAAAGGCATCCAAATCAGCAAAGAGGAAGTCAAACCCTCACTCTTTGCAGATGATATGATACTTTATGTGGAAAACCCAAAAGACTCCACCCCAAAACTGCTAGAACTCCTACAGGAATTCAGTAAAGTAGCAGGATATAAAATCAATGCACAGAAATCAGTGGCATTCCTATACACCAACAACAAGACAGAAGAGAGACAAATCAAGGAGTCGATCCCATTTACAACTGCACCCAAAACCATAAGATACCTAGGAATAAATCTAACCAAAGAGGCAAAGGATCTGTACTCAGAAAACTATAAAATACTCATGAAAGAAATTGAAGAAGACACAAAGAAATGGAAAAACGTTCCATGCTCATGGATTGGAAGAACCAACATTGTGAAGGTGTCAATGCTACCTAGAGCAATCTACACATTCAA